>NW_027441480.1:5000-155000 GCF_964195595.1 Calonectris borealis | reverse complement strand
GCTTATGGGTTAGGATTTCAGTTTGGGTTAGGGTTAGCATTAAGTATTAGGATTAGGTTTAGGGTTAGGGTTGCAGTTTAGTTTTAGGGTTAGGTTTCGCATTAGGGTTAGGGTGAGGTCTCCACGGTTATGGTATTAGGTTTGTGATAGCGTTAGGGTTAGGGCTTAGTGTTATGGTTAGGGGTTACATTGGGTTTATGCTTATGGGTTAGGATTTCAGTTTGGGTTAGGGGTAGCATTAATTTTTAGGGTTAGGGTTTAGGTTTAGAGTTGCGGTTTAATTTTAGGATTAGGTTTCGCATTAGGTTTAGGGTGAGGTGTTATGGTTACGGTATTAGGTTTGGGGTAGCATTAGGGTTAGGGTTAGAGTTAGGGTTAGGGTCATTAGGGTTCAGGTTGGGGTTCAGGGTTAGGGTTAGGGTTCGGCATTACGGTTAGGGGTCGGGGTTAGGATTAACGTCAGGGTTAGGGCTTAAAATTAGGATTAGGGGTTAAGGTTAGGGTTATGGTTGGGGTTAAGGTTAGGGTTATGGTTGGGGTTAGGGTTAGGCCTAGGGTTATCGTTGGGGTTAGGATTATGGTTCAGGTTTAGTGTTAGGGATAGGGTTATGGTTTCGTTTTAGGGTTAGGGTTAGCGTTAGGGTTAGGGCGTAGGGTTACAGTTAGGGATAGGCTTAGCGTTAGGGTTAGGGTTTGGGTTAGGGGATAGGGTTAGGGTTTAGTTTTAGGGTTAGGGGTAGGGGTAGGGGTAGGGTTGTGGTGATGTCTTAAGATTACGGTTTGAGGTTGAGTTAGCATTAGGGTTACGGTTAGAATTAGGGGTTCGGTGTTATGTGAGGGTTAGTTTTATGGTTCCGTTTAGGTTTAACGTTAGGGTTATGCCAAAGTGTTAGTGTTACGGTTTGATGTTAGGGTTAGGGTTACTGTTTGGGGTTAGGGTTAGCGTTAGGATTTTGTTTTAGGGTGAGGTTTCGCCTTAGGTTAGCGTTAGGGCTAGGGTTAGCTTTATGGTTCAGGTTAGGCTTAAGGTTAGGTTACGGTTAGGGTTACGTGTTTGGTTTAGGGTTAAGTGTTAGGCTTAGGGTTAGGTTTAAGTGTTAGGTTTAGGGGTAGGGTTAGGGTTAAGGTTAGAGTTAGGGTTAGGATTAGAGTTAAGGGTTAGAGTTAGGATTCAGTGTTAGGGTTAGGGTGAGGTCTTAATGTTACGCTTAGGGTTTACAGGTAGCGTTAGGGTTAGGTTTAGGGTTAGTGTTAGCGTTAAGGTTAGGGTTAGGGTTTAAGATTGGGTTCAGGGTTAGAGATAGGGTTCGGTATTGGGGTTAGCGTTAGTATAAGGGTGAGGTCTTAGTGTTACAGTTAGGGTTTACGGGTAGCATTAGGGTTAGGGTTAGAGTTAGGGTTAGGGTCATTACGTTAAGGTTAGGGTTGGGGTTCAGGGTTAGGGTTAGGGTTTGGGATTAGGGTTAGGGTTCGGGGTTAGGGTTAACATTAGGGTTAGAGCTTTATGATTCAGGTTAGGCTTAAGGTTAGGTTAGGGTTAGGGTTAGGGTTAAGTGTTCAATTTAGGGTTAAGTGTTAGGGTTAGGGTTAAGGTTAGAGTTAGGCTTAGGACTGGAGTTAAGGGTTAAAGTTAGGGTCCAGTGTTAGGTTTAGGGTGAGGTCTTAATGTTACGCTTAGGGTTTCCGGGTGGCATTAGGGTTAGGTTTAGGGTTAGTGTTAGGGTTAAGTTTAGGGTTAGGGTTTAGGGTTAGGATTGGGGTTCAGGGTTAGAGTTAGGGTTCGGTATTGGGGTTAGAGTTAGTATTAGGGTGAGGTCGTAGTGTTATGCGTAGGGTTTACGGGTAGCATTAGGGTTAGGTTTAGGCGTTAGGGTTAGGTTGGGGTTCGGGGTTAGGGTTAGGTTGGGGTTCAGGGTTAGGGTTAGGGTTCAGGATTAGGGCTAGAGTTCGGGTTTAGGGTTAGCATTAGGGTTAGGGGTTAACGTTAGGGTTAGGCGTTAAGGTTAGGGTTATGGTTAGGGGTTAGGTTTAGGGTTAAGGTTAGGGTTATGTTTAGGGTTAGGGTTAGGCTTAGGGTTAGCATTAGTTTTACGGTTGGGTTTAGGATGGTTCGGGTTTAGGGTTAGGGATAGGGTTAGGGTTAGAGTTAGGGTTAGGTTTACGGTTAGGGTTAGCATTTGGGTTAGGGTTTGGGTTAGGGTTGGGGTTCAGGTTTAGGGTTAGGTTTCGCTGTTAGGCTTAGGGTAAGGGTGAGGTCTTAGTGTTATGCATAGGGTTTACGGGTAGTGTTAGGGGTTCGAGTTAGGGTGAGGGTTTGGTGTTAGTGTTAGGATTGGGGTTCTTATTCTTGATCCTCTCTCCCTCTCTTTCTCTCTCTCGTTTTAATTACAAATTATTATTATTATTATTATTATTATTATTATTATTATTATTGGTGTTATTATTGTTATTATTACTATTATTATTATTATTGGTGTTATTATTGTTGTTGTTATTATTATTATTATTATTGTTATTATTGTTATTATTGGTGTTATTATTGGTAATATTATGGTATTATTGGTGTTACTATTATTACTGTTACTAGTATTACTATTATTGCTATTATTATTTTATTTCAAGTATTAAACTCTTCTTATCTCTACCCGTGAGTTTTCTTGCTTTTGCTCTTCTGATTCTCTCCCCCATCCCGTTGCTGGGGGGAGGGCGAGTGAGCGGCTGTGTGGTGCTTAGTTGCCGACTGGGGTTAAACCATGACAGGGGTCCACCACAAAGATGGTTGCCATTCTGTCACATCCTCTGAGCTAAAACTGGCTCATCCTGGGACATGGTGCCCCCCACGCACGCAACCTGCAGTCCAGAAGTACCCCTGAAAAGACCTCGACGGCCTGCATTAACACACCGGCATGCACTTCAGATGTAAACGCTGCCAAGTCATCTCTTATTTGCAACAGATACGGAGGACCAAATTCTGCAAATCTAGCCTTACTTCTACTGAAACTTTCCTTACAGACAGCTCATCTTCTCTTTTTGTAAACTCTAGTGAAGACCTGTTCTAGCGCAAAGGCTTGAACCCCGCCTACGGTGAAGAAGCCCCAGTTTTCTTTCCTCACTGCTGTCTTGCTTCCCAAAAATCAATCAATACCAAAAGCTCTGTATGAACATTGCATAAAAAAGCCAATAGCAAATGCTTTTACTTGCTACTAGTTTTGTCAGGGAAGGAACTAGCTTCTCCCGCTAGTTTTGCTACAGTTGCATGACCTTTAAAGACGCCACTTCTTACCTTTGCTACGCCAATACAGCCTCACAGCTCAGCAAAATCATACTGCAGGTAGGAAACCTTCACCATACAAAGACAGGCACGCTACAGGAATACGTCACTCTCAAAGAACAGACTCTTGCAACCACTCCTCCCTTTGCTTAGCAAAGTTTAGGGCGTGTTAGAAAACAACAACAACAACAACAAAAAAGCAGGGTTCTCTCTCACATTTTACGGAGCCCATGATATCAGCTGTTCAACATTAAGTCCAACTCCAGCCTGAACCCCAGAATAAGAAATGCCATCTTAAAATGTCTGGAAAAAGGGAGGGCTTTGAAGCGGCAAGACCAGAGAACGTTCACGAAAGCACCGTCATGGAAGTACACATCCCTTATCACAGACCAACTGCACGGTGACCTAAGTGAGTGACGTTGTCTGCTCATTTGCAGCTCAGGGTCTCTTTTTTCATTAGCGCCGAGCACGTAGGTTGGAATTGGAGCTGAGAAGAAAACCATATGCAGTCAGTCTGGTCTCGTTCAAGTTCACATTTACTAGGAATCACAGCAGGTCCCATCTGTCTCTCCAGATCCCACCACCACTTCTGTGCAGCGTCCCGAGGAGCAATAAGCGCAGAACAAGAAACCTTCCTTCAAAATAAGGCCCACAGCCTGCTCTTTCAACAGGACGCACAGAGCACCAGCTGAGAACAACCTCTGCTTTAACTATGCCTAGCTCCGCTGCCTACGTAAGGAGACCAGCTCCTAAATGATCCCTAGCCCTAAAACCACAGATCTTCCCTAGGGCAATGCTAAGGAAATACCAGAGCCCAGGGACACCTGGTCACTCAGCTTCAGTTGACGGGGAGAAGGACAGTGGACTAGAAAGAGAAAAATATGATGAGAGAAAAGATAGAGGAGCTGAGAGAGAAAGAAAGGTATGGGGAAAAGGCTAGAGAGCTGGAGAAATCAAGAGAAATAGGGATGAGGAGCCCTGCAGAGAGATGGAGGAAGCAGGGAAGGGATGGGTCAGGGAGCAGCAGAGAGAGACAGAAGAGAGATGAACAGGAAGAAGGACAGGGACAGTGGGATACAGAATGGAAAACCGCAGTGACAGTGAGCAGGGCGGGGGGGGGAGGCAGAGAGAGAGAGAAGCAGAAGGAGGGAGAAGGGAAGACAAGGACAGGGAGCGGGACATACAGGCAGAGAGAGACAAATCACGACAGGGAACAGGCCAGAGAGACTGTGAAAAACAGAGCGGGATGCAGACCAGGACAAAGAGACAGAGAAGAAACAACAGCAATGTGCTGCAGGGCAGAGACAGAGGAAGGCAAAAAGAGGGACAAGGAGCAGGAGGGGGGGCAGCAAGAAAAAGACAGGGGCAGGTAGAGCGACAGGGAAAGAGGGACTTGGAGAAGAGAGGACGGGGAGCAGAACACAGCAACAGAAGAAGAGAGGTATGGGGAAGTGAAAAAAATGACACAGAGGGAAATGGGAGGGGGGGGCTGGGAGGGACTGCGATGCAGAAGAGGGGTGACACGGCCCCGAGGGGCTGGGACTCACCGCAGCTCCCGCTCTCTGCACTGCCAGGCAAATGTTACAGTTCAAGCACTTCTTTCTCTGTCCGTCTGTGCTCTCCTCCCTTCCTCTTCGGTAGCTCCACCTGCGTGCCTGTCCTCACCTCAGCTGGGCCGCAGCTGGAGCAGAGCCCGCACCTCCCAAGACCAACATGGCTGCCCAGCAGCCCCGTGCCCCAGGCCTACAGCTCCCGGCATGCCCCGGGAACCAACATGGCCGCGTGGCAGCCCGTGCCCCGGGCCTACAGCTCCCAGCATGCCATGGGGCGCGGCTTCCTGCTGCCTGGCCTGAGAGGCGGCTCAGGGCCACGCCAGGGCTGGGGCGCTGCTTCCTGGATCCCGTGGCAGCGATGGGCACAGGGACAGGCTGCCAGATCCCGGGGCCAGGTACGTGTGCGGGCTGTCAGGGTCACCCCTGCCTGGTTTTTCCCAGCGAAGCCCCAGGAGGTGCCGAGGCTGCAGCCCTGGGGCCGAGGCTCCAGGAGCCGGGCATTTCTGCGGGCGCTGCTCCCTGCCAGGCCCCACCGCCAGCTGCCGGCTGCCTGGGGCTTCTCCCCGTTGTCTCCAGCTCTGCTTTCCGCCAGCGCCGGGGGCTCCGCAGGACATCTTGCCCACTCCCCGCCACCGTGCTGACCCACGTCTGCAGCTCGTCTGTGGTGTCCACATCAGACAGCTCATTTGGGGGTGGCAGGTCTCTCCTGAAGCACCCTGGGAACGGGGACAGAGCAAACCCCATCCCTCCCTTCCGATCTTTGTCCCCAGGGAGACCCAGTGGAGACGGACCGTGCGCTGGAGAGCGTCCTGCAGGGAGGTGACAGCCGTTGGCAGAGAGGTGCTGAGAGCCACCTGACAGCAAAGGCGTCCGGTGGCCGCAGAGCAGCCCAGGTGAGCTGTGAGTTCCCCCGTGAGAGACCCTGCTCCCAGGGAGCACCTCCCCATAGAGCAAAGGCCGTATCCAGCCAGCTGGTGCTGGGTACGGCTACCCCAAGGGGTCTTCGCAGGGGGGACAGGGTCACCTGCCTGGTGGCTCTGGCACAGACATGATGAGCTGAAGCCCTGTGGCCATGGCTGGCCGGTTCAAAGTCTCCGAGTGCCTCCGCCTTTCTCCCCAGGAGTGTCCAGCCTGGGCACTTTTTCAGGGCGTGACGGATGATGTGAAGATGGATGCTGGTGCTGTCCTGGTGGATCTTCCACTTGGGCACGGTGGGCACCCCCACTTCAGAGTTGTGGTGTCTGAGATCTGGGGCCACCTGAAGAGAGAGACCTCCAGGGAGTTTGTGTTCAATGTTTTGATATCTTGGGGCTACAATGTGCTAGGGATATGGGGCGCTAGGGTTCCAGCGTGCTAGGGTTATGGGGTTTGAGGGTTATGGGAGTTTACGCGACTTAGGATTAAAGCATGTTATTGTTATGGTCAGGATCTGGGTTTGCAAGCGCTGGGTTCCTGGGGTTAGGTTGGTTTTGCCTTATGTTGTGTTCTGGGTGGTCTTTTTTTTGGAAAGTCCTTTTGTAGCTTGCTTGCGTTTTTAGGGTTTGGATAGGGGTCTTTGGTTTTTGTGTGATGTGTCTTCTGCTTGTTTTTTTGCTGTCCTTGTGGTTTGTGTTGCATTTTCTGTCTTGTAACCACCGTTTGTGGTCTAATCTGTGTGACCGGGCCGGGCAGTGTCACTTCTGTTGTGGTCCAGCTCATTTCCACTGAGTCACTAGGTAGGTGGTTAGGTATGGAGGGCTTGCAGTTTGTGGAGAATGACTGCCAGACGACCGACAGCCACTTCTGGGGTGTGGGAGGAGTTCGGGTCCATAGGTAATGACTGCCGGAGGACTAAGTGTACTTCTGAATTTGTGTGGACTCCCAAAGAAATGGTGGGATGCCACCAGCGGCACAGAAGGACAAGGGCTTCCCCAAGGGTACATGGCTTGTTGGTTATTGCTTTTGAGTAAGCAACTGAGTAATTTTGAGTAAGTCTTGTGAGGGGTAGTGGACTCGAGGGGAGAGCTTGTGTTCCTCATCAGTGCCTCAGGGGTTTCCTGTCATTTTTTGTTTGTTTGCTTTTTGTTTGCTGTGCTGAATTTAAAAGGCTTATTGTAGCTCTTTGGATTTCTGTCCTTAAAGGAAGTCTCTAGGATTTCTACCCAGGAGCGAGATGTCCAGAAGGGACTGTCCTTGTACACTGATGTCAGCCTTCCGTCTAGAGCACTGTCTGGTGGTGGTGTATTTTAATGGTAAGGTAACTCAAATGCATCTTAAATATACAAGCTTTGCCGTTGTTCCTGCTATGCCTGGGGGACGATTCTCAGCAGCTCATGAACAGTGTGTTCTGCTGTGCTTTACCCGTTAGAAATAATCTGTCACCAGAAATGTCTTCCTTAGTGCCTGCACAGAGCAAGAACCTCCAGTAGCAAGGGCATGCTGACCCTTGGGCAGCTTCAAAGCGACGGATAAATGTAAATAGGTTAAAAATCCAGTCCTATGGTAGCAGTGTGTGCGTCAAAGTTCACCTGACTCTCCACGCTGACTCAGCCTGTCACAATGTTTTGCGGGTAAGGGTGGATGAAGTCAGTATAAGCAGGTGTTGTAACTGGCCAGGCAGTTCATCTAAAGAAACGAAACGTTACCTTTGCTTGGAGTGCCATGCCTTTAGATATGGGGGTGTATTGCCTTTCCTTCCCTGGTGTGAGCACAGAGAACTGAGAGGTGTTTCTATCGGGGGGAGGGAAAGCCATCCAACAGTCATCACAAGCCTCAGAGCACGTGGTCCTTGATGGAGGCGTAAGTGCTTGGGACAGTTTTACTTCTAAGCCCTAAGCCCTAAGCCTAACCCTAAAACGAAACCCTAAGCCTATCCCTAAGCCTAAACCCGAACCATAATCCTAACCCCGACCCTAACCCTAACCCTAACGATACCCTAAGCCTAACCCTAACCCTAGCCCCTAACCCTAACATTAAGATAAGGCCAGGAAGCAGGACACGGCGATAGAAAAAAGAGAAGGAGAGGGAGCAGGAGAAAGAGATGGAGAGAAAGGAAAAAATAGCAGCAGGCTATAGGACAGACAGGGAGGAATTAGAAACTACAGACAGGGAGAGAGGCAGAGAAAGAGAAAGCAAAAAATAGTGATGGGCTAAAGGCAGAGAGGGAGGAGTTAAAAAATGGGGGCAGGGGACTGGTCTGTGGCCATAAACGTAAATGGTCATTGGCTTCTTTGACTGAACTTTCCATGAATGCCACAAGATACACTCAAGCACCCTGAGATGTCCCCTCCCTTTGCCGGCCCTGTATCGCGGGCAGCCGAGCGCCACACGGCCAAGCCCGCTGCATCTGCCCCAGGCTGTCTTGCCCTGGCTGGCTGCTGACAGGAGGGGACACCAGGTGGTGACCGCCTGGGGGGTGACAGGAGGGACACCAGGTGGTGACAGCCTAGGGGGGTGACAGGAGGGACACTGGGCAGGGACAGGCCTGGGGGGTGACAGGAGGGACACCAGGCAGTGACAGGCCTGGGGGGTGGCAGGACACCGGGTGGTGACAGGCCAGGGGACAGCAGGGAGACCAGCGGCCCGGGGTGGTGACAGGCCCGGGGCTGACGGGCCCCCCCTCCCCTCGGGGGCGCTTGGTGTTAGGATGAAGAGCGCGGGGCCGCCACGCCCACATGACGCGGGCCTTTTGTCATAATGCGCTGGGTCACGTGAGGCGCGGGGGGTGGGTGCAGTGTGCCGTTGCGTGTGCACAGTGACACGCTCGCAGCGGCCCGTGCGGTTGTCGGCCAGGAAGGCCATGGCGGAGCGCCGCAGCCTCTGAGCGCCGCCGGCCCGCTCGAGCTCAGCCCGCGCTGCTTGCCCTGGCCTCCTCGGTGGAGGAGGAACCGCCGCGGGCCCTCACCTGGCACAGCGGCCGCGACGCTGTCTGCCGCGGTAGACGCCATCACGGAGCAGGCACCTCCTGGCCCCAACCACGTCGTGCGTCCACTACAAGTTCGCCTCCAAGCTGAACCATGACATGGTCACCTTCAACGGCCTCCACATCTCCCGGTGTGACCTCAAGCACCAGATCATGGGCCGCGAGGAGCTGAAGGCGGCCAGCTGCGACCTGCAGATCACCAACGCCCAGACCAAAGAAGGTGCGCGGGGGCGGCGGGCGCGGGGCCTCGGGCACCGCCCGGCTGGCGGCGTCGCAGACCACCCTGCGTCGGCCGTGGCCTGTGGGAGCCGCGCTCTGCTCTTTGTGGGTCATCCCCACGTAGCGTGAGTCAGGCTGGGGCCCATGCCGCCAGCATGCGGCAGGACCGGGAGGGCAAGCGGCGCTGGGCATTGAGTGGGGTGGGAAGCCATAATGCGATTCGGCCACCATCGGTAGCTGTGACTTGTGTTGGGGGCCTCACAGAGCTGTTCTTCTGTAGTTGCTGTTCTGACAACTACCTTCAGATCTGTGTTGTAGACATGGAGCTAGGCGTAGAAGAGTACGTGGTTGATGTGTGACATACGGCGCTTACAAAAGCTTTGGTTTCCTGGAATTCTTCTAGGTAAAATGAGAAGGAAATGTGGGAGCATATCTTGTAATAACCAACTTGCCAGATTTCTTTGAAATGTGGTGGAGAAAGCTGAAAGTGATAGAAATAAAAGAGATGGCTAATTTGAAGAAAAGAAACCACCTGGATTTGGTGAATTTCGTGACTTAATTTTGACTTCAACTTGTTTTACTCCACTGCATTGGAAAATGGGTTTTGCGGCTGTTGCAGAAACTGCCCACTAGCAACATTTTGGATCAGGAGCGTATCTGTGAGTTAAAATCTGTGCAGACCCTTGAAAGCCGTCTTGCGCACGAGTGTTCTCCGTATCTAAATTATACTTTGGAATTTCTTGTTAATATAACTTCTTTTCCACACCAAAGACATGGTCATTCAGATGCTATTGAGCATCATTTCATCATTCGTTTCTAACTGTGGTTTTTTTTCCTGTACTACATGTTAACCGTATCAGGGCAGTACTGAAGTTTTATGGCAGAACGTTTATGGTGGATATACGTAAGAAATGTTCTTAGAGACATCATAAATTCTTTTAAATCTAACAAATGGTGCTTGATTCTTAGAGATGATAATGGTTTCGTATTACTTAGTAGGATATTTCAGTTTGGTAATCTGCCATCTCGATAAGTTTGAATGTGATTAAAGACTTTGGGATGTGACTTTTCAGAAATAAAAAGACTTGTAAAGTGTTTTCATTCCTTAAACATTACATTTCTTTTTTTTTTTTTTTTTCCCCCTGTGGTTCTGTGACACTCTTACAACAGGCTTTTCTTTAAAATGTGTACTAGTGTTTTTTTTCCTCTTCCTGTTTCATGTCTAAAACTTAAAGAGAGTAGTATGTACACTGCGGTAACTGTAACTTCAGCCCTAGCCTTTAAAGTGGTTGGACCTAAAGCTTGCTGTTTATCTGCAGATACTTAAACTATTTTCAGGAGAGTGTCTGTGAAGAGCCTTAACAGCACAACGTTAGGGGTCTTAGGGATGCCACCTGACAGGGCTTGACGAGGTATACAGTATCTTTGGTTTTCAGACCATTGTTCTGATTCGCTCTGCAAAGGTAAGGGCTTTGAATATTTAAAACTGTAGGCAGATTACAGGGGATGCCTGCTGATAGTGCTTTAAAATATTCAGTCCTATCCAGCTTGTGTAAGTACAATAGAAAAAGCATTCTCCTTGGAGAGATCTTTGCATTTTAAGCTTACTCAGTCCAAGTGTCTCAGGTAGTTGGTTTTTTTTGTTTGGGCCTTATGTAAAAGGTCAGAAGGCTTTCCTCCTCTTCAGAAGACTAACAGGGTGTAAGCCAAGGCAAAGCATGGAGAGCTTCAGGCACACGCTGTTCCTGAAAGGCTTTTCAAGGCTGTCTTCCTAAGTAATTTCGTTTGGGCCTCTCTGCTCTGCAAAAAGGGAATGGATCGAACGAATTCACGTCCCTTTGGTTAATTCAAACTAGATGATTAGCTTAAGAGGGGAGATACCACTTGAGTTTGAGCCAATTCTGCCCTACTTGTGAAAGCAAGCTCAAAAAAACCCCAAAATGTCTGTGATCCAAATTCTAGCACTGCCAGTTCTGTTTCCATTTAAACGTAAAGCCCTGAGCAGCTGAGAAGTGTGGTTGTTGATGGATTAAGCTCCAAGAAACAGGCAGAGGCGGCAGGCTCTCTTCTGTGTTCTGTCAGGCTTGAGCACTGGCAGCACAGGTGACTGGTTTTTAGTTAACAGCTATGAAAGCAATGGCGCAGAGTTCTCGTGCTTTAGCTAAGTGCCTGTTTGGTTGCAGGGCAAGCTAGTCAGACTTTAGAATCCGGTTTAGGCAGGTGAGACTTTGCTGTGGTTTGTTTTTCTCCAAAGATCTATGGGTTTTGTAGCCTAACGGAAGCAAAAGCAACTTTAAGCTAGGTCAGGAAAGAACCTCGTGCATTAGCAGACTCTCCTTTAGTGACCTTTGAGTCCATTTTGCTGTTGGCATTCAAACTGTTCTAAAAAAAGGAAAAAGATTTTGCTGCTTGTGTTTGATTCTCAAACCCCAAGATTTCTTGAAATATACTGTTAGTGTGTGGAGACGATGAAAGCGTGATGTTACATATAAAATTTTGCTTTTGTATCTGTAAAGGGATTCTGCGAAGTGCTACGTAATTACATATGAGCATGCATTCTTACGAATTGACTGATGTTTTTCTCTGTATTTATGTTGTTTTCAGAATACACAGATGAGAATGCCCTGATTCCTAAGAACTCATCGGTAATTGTTAGAAGAATCCCTGTCGGAGGAGTTAAAGCTACCGGCAAAACCGATGTTATGTAAGTATCCATAAAGCATTGTATTCTTTGTTAGGGGTTTCAGTGTGTTAACTTTTTTAATGGATATTAGTTTACAGAGGCGTTCTTTCTTGTTAAAGCTGCTGTTAATTTTTGTTGGCATGGGGTAGATTTTAATGTGTCTGTCCGAAAGTGGACTTACATTTTTAGGCCTGCTGGGTCATGGGGTTCGAACTCCAACCGTGGTAACTTTTAAGATTATTCTATTGGGTTTGTTCTTGGGGTTGATTGTTCTGAGACCCAAGTTGTAGATCCTGTTTCCTCGACGTGCAGAGATTCCTTATTATATGTGTTGGCTTTTATGGCTTTTATAGTAAAGACAGATACGCATTGTAGCGTAAACACATACTTTGTTCCCGTCTCAGAAGAGCCTGATTCTCAGTGTTTGACTATTTCTGGCATTTGGGGGGGATATGGCAGGTATTCTTACGCCCCAAATCTGGGTTTTTTGCATACTAGCTATAGAGGAAAGACCAAGGTTTACCAGTTGGCGAACGATGCAAACAAGAAGTTCCATTCGTAAGCGATTCCTATGCGTTTCCTCAAGACAATGTCCGTTTCAGGCAAGAGAAAAAGAACAGTATCCTAAAGTGTATTGCCTTTTGTGCAAGTACGATGAAGGAATAGTTAATCCTTTCCAAACTTGAAACTCAGTAAGCAGTTTAGCACATTACCAAATGTTACTAGTTATCTTGCTACGTCTGTTTTTACCCTAAGCTGGTATCTGTGCTCCGGGTTTTGGTTCTGTATTCCTAAGATTTACGGAGGACAGAGAATCAGGTGTATTGATTAAAATTACAGCTATTCCAATGCAGTGCTGACTAGAGGATTACTGCTGTCATTTATGTATTCATACAGTCCAGTTCTATATCAGCTACATTAGCATTGTTTGAACGGTCATGTTGTCCAGCCGCCTTAAAGATAGGTCTCTCCACCACAATTAGTAGATATTATTAGCTTGTGGTTTTGCCATGTCTTTCTAATGTTGGTTCTCAATAAATCAAGTAGATGGATGAGTTACACTGTGTCTCGAACAAAGAGTACAGCAGCCTCCCGGTACCCACGAGGCATCTGCAAGCAAAAAACCCTGAATTTATGTGGCTCTGCATCTCAACTTTGGGCGTATTCCTGCAGTAGTTGTTGCAGTGTTTTCAGGCACCCTCTAGTAATTCTGGACACCGCAGCACTGTGCTTATAAACATGGCCTTGTTTTGGGGGTTAATTTAAACACGTCTGCTTAGTGCTGTCTTGTCAGTGCATCCTCTGTTTCGGGCACCCTCTCCTGGTATTGTAATGCTGCCCTAAAATGAGAGGATAGATGCGGCTAGCATCAAAGGTCAGATACATACCTGTATGTATAAGGGGATAAGGAAGGAACGGCACCGCTGTTCTAGCGCTGAAAATTAACCAGGCAGATTAGCTTTCTAGTCTTTCAGCTGTGAACATTGCAGAAACAACTGGTAAGAGTGGTGGATGTTTGGGAATGATGAATGTATGCTGTAATGGTGGAGAGGCCTTCAAAAATGCGTTACTCTCCTTTTAGTACGCTCTTGAAGGTAAATGTATGAAGAATCCATGCTGTGGTAATCTAAAGGATGTCCTTGTCCTTCCTCAACTTCAGGAGGTACGTGGCTGTCGTTGCGAGCCTGGTGGTGTTCTAGCAGTGGCAGGGAGCGTGCGCCTTTCTATTTGTACACCAGTTGCACAGCAGCCTTTGAATTGCCTCTGCTCATGGGACACTTTGGATGATGTGTGAATTGTTTGTTAACGACATCAATGGTTGCATGGCTGATTCATGATGAGTAGCGTGCAGATACAGATCAATGAGTATGTGGAATCTCAGCAAGTTTTCAAATTTAATAAATATTTCCTAAAATATCGTAGCATTTTCAAGATTATCTTGAAGCAAATTCTGGCAACCAAGACCTTTTTTTTTTGTCACAGGTCTCCTAAATCGCACAAAGGCCTAGGACCTGCTTTCAGGTGACATTTCTACTACTGTTTTTAGTCCATATAGCATATGTAACACATTTAGTGGTTTGGCACTTTCATGGCTAAGATATCTGAACACAGTGCTTGGGCTTCCACAGAGAAACACTGTTCTAAAGACGATGCTGCTGACATTGTTGTTATTTGTCAGATGACTGATTTTTTTCACTTAAGTACACTTTTCACTTAAGACACTTTGGAAGTGTCTAGACTATCACTGTTCTTTCTTAGAAACTAAAGGACTCCATCTGGTACCTATTTGTAATACTAGCGATACACAGATTGGCTAAAGTTACCTTCGTATTTTGATGGTTGATTATTTATGAACACAAAACTGTAGTACAGACTTCCTGGTTTTGATACTTATGTAGCAGAGACAAACTATCTGAGGACTTCCCCTTGCACGGTCGTGTTCTATATCTGTAAGCCTTAGAGTAATTTGTGACAAAGTAGAAATGGGATTCTGGGGGGTTTTTTTAGTTGCACTGAATGTACCAAGAGACAACGGTTTATGTATATGAGTAAATTTCCAGATTCACTCGACTATCAGAACATAAAGTTTTGATGTTCAGGTTTTATAATCTGTTTTCAGTGCTTTATGTTTTTGGTACAAGTGCTGTATTTGAAGTTCTGATCACCTTTATTTCTTCTTCTAGAAGTCAAACTGAGCCAGTAAGTGGAACATCAAAAGCAGTATATAAAAACACAGTCTCACACTTTTTGCTGCACGCTGCACTTAAGGTAGCCTTGGATTAATTTTCCAAACATTAACTTAATAGCTTTTCCAGTAAAACATAGTATATGTTGTAAATACAATGTATTTGATTCAGCATAGTAGAAACGGAGTAATGCCATCATTTGCACAGTTCTATCTAATGTGAATATTGGTGTTTGTGCCTAGTAATGCATTGTATTTCATACTGGATATGCTAGACTATTTCCTGAACGACTTTGTGTTGTACAGATAATGTACAATCGTTTTTAGATCACGTAGGTTCAAGGTTTGCACAACTGAACATGGTTTTTGAAAATGTTATCAAAAACCACTGAGAAACCATTATTGTTAAACATGGTACTGTTTCTTACTTTTGACTTGGGGGTTCAAACAAATACCAAAACCAACATGTCCCACACGTTTTGAGGACAGTTCTGTGCAGCTAAATGCTTCCTTTTCATGTCCTTAAAGACTTGGGTATTTGTTCCTGAAACTGTATAATTGAAGCGATATTGTTTGAGTGCATAACTGAGTGCATAACTGTCTTTAATAGATTGCTGTGAATTTAAATATCGTTGCTACACAAAGTGGTATTCTAAAGTTCTACATTTGACCTTTCCGCTTTATCAGATGAAGCAGTTTAGTTTAATAGTTTGTCTGCAAATGAAAATACGTAAAACCCAGTGTACAAATTTTGGCACAAGGTTAGAGCCTGGTGCATTTGTAAAGGGTAAAATCCCTGTCGTTTTTCTTAACCTCCGCCTGCAGTACGTTTTCGGATCTGGGTGACTTCAGGGCTGGATGCTGCTTTAATTTCCCAAAGGCTAAGCTTTTCTTTAGGATACTGCCACTTTGAATTTACATTTGGAAAAGGGGCAGCGTTTTTCTTCAGGTTTGAAGACACTGTCGTTCTGCTGCTAAAACAGAAATAAGTAACACAAGGAAATACTTGGCTGATTAGTTTACAAACCACACTGAAAAGAAGTTTCCTGTAGTGATGCTTCCTTTTCAAATAAATATTTTTTAAAAATCCTTTTTAGCTGAAAATTGATAGCTTCCTTACCCCTTCGACTTTTAAGCAGCTGTGAGCATTTGACAAGGGTCCCTCTCTGAGATATTCTGGAGCAATAAGTTGATCTCCAGCGGGTTTGGTTAGTTTAGCTTCTTCTCCTTAACCACATAGGCACTCTTAAGCTGTCACAGGTTTGGACTTTGTTTTGAACAAATACCAACTACACTAGGTTGGAAATGGCTCTTTCAGTGACACTCGGAGGATATAGTGCAGACTGTCAGACTACAGTAGAGGTTAACTATTGCTCTGTTTTTGATTGTAGAACTTGAATGTGAGTTTAATTTTTTGTGAACAGATTGATGACTCTTCTGCATCTATTTCTCTGGCCCAGCTGACTAAGGTACATATATATTCCTAAAAAAAAGTGTTTGCTTTGTATTTTTAAATCTTATACTGTGATCTATAGCTGGAGAACTGTTGTCATGTGAACAAACCTTTAATTTAATTTTTAATAATTTAAAGTATTTCTTTTAACTTTAAAATGTGTGTATATTTTGATACTATCCTGGTAAAGAGTAGTTGCCAGTTTGGGAAGATAGAAGGGGGAGGACCTTATCAGCCGCAACGTAATGTTGCAGTATTACTCATCTTCAAGACACAAAGAAGAAGCACTTCAGAAGCTGTTTACCGTTTTTCATACTTTTCGTTCATTTTGCATTGGAAAGTAACACAATTTTCACAGAAGAATTTAATTGGCTGTAAGTGACGGACATTTCAGGGGGGTTTGCAAGAGCCACAATAGAAGCGTTTCTGGAACACGGACAACTGCATGGCTATTTTTGAATTTCTAGGCGCTACAGTTATAGATCCATGCTTTGAATGCTGCACAATTTCATACACTGTAGTATATATACAGTGGACAACACAATCTAATTTGTTTGATCGCAGACTGTGTAAATTGTGTAAATGCACCTAATTGTTTACAGGAAAATACTGATGCGTATGGGTGGCATATTAGCAAACGTGACCTTCTGAAACTGTTGTAATGCCATGTTTTGCTATGGAACTGCTTGCATTTTTTGCTCAACAACATGTAACTTTGTCTGGGAAAGCACTAGGGATTGCACTTTGTGAAAAGGCGTAGTGCTAGCCAATTAAATTACTAGTCTTTAAAGTTACAAAGATTAGAGAAGGCAGGGCCTAATGCAGAGGAGCTAGTCCTTTCTTCTGAAAATAAAGGCTGGAGTTCCTTTCCCAGAAAGAAAAATCTCTTCCCACTGGTAACTTCTTCCCTCTCTCACTGCAGAAATTAAATTGTGGACATTTGGTAAGAAAAAAAAAAATAGTTTGGAAGGTAGCCACCAGGAGAAATTGGTCTCTGTTAGCGCTGTCCCTAAACATGTCCTTGGTTCTGTAAACTCAGGTGAAGTTTTACTCTAAAATGTGAAAAACTGTCCAAGTGGTGTACACATTTAAGCTTTTGAGAAAATGTAAGTATTTCAGAAAAATAGAGGAACATAAGATAAAGCAGCTCCAGACGGTTCCTTACTCTAACCTCCTCAGTGCAGACTGGCTTAGCATGGAGGCAATGTGTTGTAAAAAGTTTTCTGTTTTATTATGCATTAAATGCCATCTTGAATTTTGGTCTATTCCTAGTAATGTCTTGTGGGTTTTGGATGTGTTTTGTAAACGGCTTGGGTTCAAACAAATTAGTCAAGTATCTGTAAAGTCTTCTGTAAATGTTAATGGAAATGACTTCATAGATGTCGATCTGGATTATGTTACAGTTGAGAAAAAGCTGTGTATATGAAACAGCCCTTTAACAAAATGCTGAAACAAGTTGGTTGCTTTTGTGAATGAATGCATCTAAAACCAAAACCATGAGTGGTTGATCTGAATGATAGGTGCTTGAGGGTCCAAATCATTTACAGTCACTCCCTTAGACCCTGCTTGTATCTGTACTAGTGTGTAATAAAAACATTTGAACAAATACTACTTTAAAAAAATCAGCTGGCTTCAATAATTTGAAGATCCAGTTCTGCATAACATTTATATTACAATTTGTATGTTAAAAGGACACGGTCAACTGGAAAAAAACTGCAGGTTTTGCTTATTGTAGTTAACTTGCTTCCTATGAAGAAGTTAGTGGGGGGGAACATGAAGAGCCTAAGGTTTTGAGTGGCCAGGAATGCTCTTTTCAAGTAGGTTAACAGGCACATAAACATCCTGTGATGATGTAAGGACTCCCCAGAACATCTTTTGGACAACTCTGTTTCATATAAGCAGCTGTTTTCATGCAACCTCAGCTGGCGTTGTGCTGCTCTTTACAGGGTTGGGTGAGTGGTGTTCTCTTTGGCAGTGTGGGCTTAAATGTGTTTCTAATGTATGTGTCAAATAATTACCTGTTAAACAGAGTGCCAATCTGGCTGAAGCCAATGCTTCCGAAGAAGATAAAATAAAAGCTATGATGCTACAGTCTTGCCAGGAATATGATCCAATCAAGTAAGTGTTGATAATGTCAAATCTGTTCTTTGAAGATTATGGAAAGATTGTAGAGAAGTTTGTTTTAATGAGAGAGACACGTGCATACCTTTTTCTTCTTTGCCGCAAACCCTTTTAGTTACATGCAGAAACCCTGGGGTCCACCTCCACCATCATCTGCTTGCTTTCGTTGTGGAAAACCTGGCGACTGTATAAAGAACTGCCCAACAAATGGGGTAAGACTGTGGGGGACTTCTGGTGTTCCTTAGCTTTTCATTTTTTTACCTTGGCAGTTACGTAACAAATCCATGAATACTCATATTAAGAATTGTTTCTCTTGGGGTGAAAGACAGAGGTTCATATGGCAATGTTGCAAAGCCCTTCAAAATCCAAGGGAAACCTGGCATTATAAATGTAAACTTTTCTTTTTTCTAGGTCATAGACATTAAGTATGTCCACAGATCTTGCTCTGTGCACTTTCATGCATATTTTTATATATTTCAATATTACTGGAAATGTTTCTGGTTTTAACTCTGTTTAATGACAGTTCACAGTTTTTAGTATTTCATGTAAAACCAAGATGTTTCTGTTGACCCCATCTATTGAATATTTGTGCTCTGAATTGCGCTTTGGAGGAGGAGCGGGTTTGTATCTCTTTTCTGAGGGGATGGTGAGCTAAGGGATATTTCACCCTTAAAGAACCTGAACTTAAGCCAAAGAATGGAATGAGTTCAAAACACTGCTCAAGCCTTTGGAACATCCTGGCTATATTCATTTAGGAAAATAAGTATTTTAGTCGAGCAACCCTTATGCTGGGTAAAAGGAGAGGATTAAAGGCCTCTGCTGCTTAAAATAATCATTGAAATGTCATTTTAAGTGTGGGTCTTAAAAGGGGATATGTCTGCATTTCTTTTCTTAACAGGACAAAAATGTTGAGCCTGTTCCCAGAATTAAAGAGCACAGGAATTCCAAGGAGTTTCATGATGGAGGTGAAAGACCCCAATACAAAGGGTGCTATGCTGACAAACACTGGAAAATACGCAATACCAACTATTAATGCGTAAGTATGGAATTAATTGGACTGGCCAAAAAGTGAGCGAGAGAAACCATGCGTGCATGTCTGAGTGGCTATGCAACCAAGTTGGCCAGCATCTGTAATTACGGGGCAGGAAGCACTGTCATTGTGCTTAACCATAGAATCTGGGATACTTTTGAATATTAAAATAGGGTGGTCCTGCTGTTCGTGCCCCTGGAAGTTGGTTAAACGTGTGGTATGCTAAGAATCTGTATTTCTGCAAAACATTTCAGTAGTGTTTGCAGTGGAGTCGTTCTCTCTGAAAGCTCGTTTTGCTTTTGGTTTATGTTTCAAAGGCTTCTTGCAAAATTTAACAAGTAGCTGTTGGACTGAGATTTCCGCCCCCTCTGACTTTTATCAAATCCCATGTGTAAAACAGACTGAAGTTCTCCTGTTGCTATAAACTAAGAAAATACTGCTGTGTGCTGACAGGAGTGGCTGTTTTAAAATGCACTTGGTAGCACTTCTGTGTTTCTGTCATGGATCTCGTTTTGTAGGAAATAGACTTCTTCCATTTATAAAATGTAGTAACTCGGAGACGAACTTTACCCTGAGCCTGCAATTTACATTTACCCTCTGGCAAAGGAGAGGTGGGATTCATTTCTCTCATAGAAAATGATATAGCCAACTCTGGTGACTTACTGTGGTCTGCAACAAACGGATAGTTAGGCATTTAATCCACATTCTTCTCCACGGGAGAGTTGGTTAAAACCTTCAGAACTCAAGCCTACTAATGGTTTTTTGAGATGTCTATCAGGTTCCCGTACAAAGACAACCAGCATTACCAAGTCTTCTGGGCCCCCAAGGACAAGCAATACCCACAACTGGTGTCTTAGTTTCGGCAGGGATAGGGTTAAATTTCTTCCTAGTGCTGTGTTTTGGATTTAGTATGAGGAGAATGTTGATAACGCACTGATGTTTTCAGTTGTTGCTAAGTGCCCTCCTAGTCCAAGGACAGTTCCCGTGCCTACTGACTGAGCTAGGTACACAAGATGGGAGGGAACATAATCAGGACAGCCAGCCCAGCTGGCCAATGGGGTATTCCATGCCATGTGACGTCATGCTCAGTATATGAACGGTAGGCGTGATCTAGGAAGTACCGATCGCTACTTGGTTATCGGTCAGCGCGGGTGGTGAGCAATTGCATTGTGCATCACTCATTTTGTATATTCTATCATTATTTATTATCATTATTCTCCCTTTTCTGTTCTATTAAACTGTCTTTATCTCAACCCACGAGTGTTTCTCACTCTTACCCTTCCGATTCTCTCCCCGTCCCACTGGGGGGGCGGGGGCAGTGAGTGAGCGGCTGCATGGTATTTGGCTGCCTGCCAGGTTAAACCACGACACTGGTAAGTAACTGTAACTTCAGAATTTCTTTAAAAAAATTACCTTCAGAGGAACTGAATGGGATTTCTTTCTTTTTCCTCTCCCCACTCCAAAAGGTCATCCAATGAGAGCCAGTCCAGTTCGCTCAGCAGGTGGCAGACCAGGCTGGGAAGTGTAAGTATTCTACAGAAATTCAATAGATGACTCCTTGTCACCTGTTAAAAGAGGCTGTATAACGCATAACTTATACAACAGCTGATTTATAATGAAGCAAGTATGCACAGATAGTTGTGGAGAATCCAAGTGGTAATTAATTTTTAAATGGCTTCATTTGAATTGGCTTTTACAAAGGGCATCTGTGCTTCCACTAAGGTTATTTAAAATAAAACTCCAGTACATGACTGAAAACAGGACTCTGAGAAATGAACGCTTTTTGAGGAAACCATAATTGCCTATAAAAATTAAAGATAATTAAAGGATCAGATGGAAAGCCACCTTTTCCATTACTGGCTAAATAGGGCTGAAGAAATTGATTTCCCAATAGGAATCAGCCTCCAACATTCTTTTTTTAACAACTTAGTTGATACTGCATGAGCAAATGGTTGGAAAAGTCAACACTGTTCTTTTATGACAATTTTGAATTTCTTCAATTTAGTCATCTCACATAGCCAAGACGCTTTCTCTCAGTTGGAGAGAGAGGAGTCTGTTTTACCTATTACTGCAGCGTCAAGCTAGTCCTTCCTTTCGCTATATGTTTGTTATAGACAGATTGTAAGAGTGCATTGTGTTTATAAAATCTTAAAGGTAAATCAAAAGAAAAACCAGGATCCATCCCACAGGTTGTCTGATATCTCCAATTCAGTCAGCAAGAAAACAACAATTCAGGGACAGGACCAGGCCAAATACCTCATCATGAGGCAACAACATAGGAAGCGTATGTGGAAGAAGTTAAAAGAAGTTCCAGAGATTAGTTAATATCTGTGCAGTACTTGGAAGATCAGAAGTGTGATGTATTAAGTGTATCAAGGAGTGGCAGAGGAGCAGTGGGCACTTGGCCCACGGGAGATGGGAGTCTCTTTCAAGTGTGGGCAGCCTCCATCCACAGGTGCAAAGCTGAGTATAAGGAGAGAAGACTGAATGAACTGTTGGGGGTGAGGATGTGGAAGGCAAGTATGAGGATCAGGAAATGAGCGTAGTCTCTAATGAACAGAAAGCAGGGAGAAAAATGCTTAAGTTGGCAGGATGCCATTGGCCTCCCTTATCTAGGGAGGAGTTTTACAGAGAACAGCGGAGACTTAAAGAGGAGGAAGTATTTGGCTCAATGAAGTTGCCTTGTTTTTCACGTTTGTATTTCAACAGCATATCGGACTGCAGTTACACTGAAGTGCATCTGACATAAGGAAAAATGACAGTGTTTTTTCCAATAGAATTTTTCATTGCAGATAGTAAGCATGCATAACTAAAACAAGACAAATGGAATTGAAAAATGTTATCAAATTCCTCAATTTGCAGTAGCATTATGTCAGCAGCTGAAAGAAGCTTTGACATAAGCGTATGGAGAGGAGAAAAAACCCAAACCAAATTTGGGAGGAAAAAAATTGGGGAGAATGACTGTTTTGAATTAACTTCATTTCTTTTTCTGTGTGTTGTGGTTTTTTCCAGGTCCAAGTCTCCTTATAGTGCTTCACCTTACTCTACAAGTTCGTCTACCTGCTCCACATCAAGACCAGGTTCTTCCCGCACTCACTCCTACTCTCGCTCATTTAGTCCTTCCCATTCTCGTTCCTACTCGCGATTGCTGCCGTATCCAAGAAGAGGCAAAGGGAAGAGGCGTAACTATCGTTCTAGGTCAAGGTCACACGGTTATCAGCGTTCAAGGTCAAGGTCACCCCCATACAGAAGATGCCATTCACGGTCAAGGTCTCCAGTATTTAGAGGCCAGTCTCCCACTAAACAGACTATACCTCAAGGGGAAGGAGGAAGGGAGTATTTTAACAGATACAGAGAAGTTCCACCATATGATCTGAAAGCTTACTATGGCAGATCTCTTGACTTTAGAGATCCATTTGAAAAGGCAAGGTACCGGGAATGGGAAAGGAACTACAGAGAATGGCATGGAAAGTTTTACAAGGGCTATGCTGTTGGCGCTCAACCTCACCCTCCAGTAAACAGAGAGAACTTTTCTCCAGGTAGGTTTGGTCCACCTGGGACCAGACAAGAGAATTCACCATATGCTCGGGGACGTAGGGAGGATTATCCTGCTTGGCAGAGCCACCAAAATCACAATATAGCTGGAAATTACCCTGAAAAACCTTCTGAAAGAGAGCGCCATGGCATCAAGGATCCTACCAAATCAAAAGAGAAGGAGGTGAAAAATCCACTAGGAGATGGCCAAGGAAATAAGCATAAAAAGAGAAGAAAAAGGGATGAGGATGAAGGATTTCCCAATACTGAGTTGTTAGCAGGTGCGAGAAAACCAAGAGAGCCAGTTCCAGCAGAAGACGTTAAAATGGACTCCCTGTTCATGGCCCAAGCAGAGATGATGCCACCCCTGTGAGAGATGAGCCTATGGAAGCAGATTCTATTGCTTTCAAACCGATGTCTGAAAAGGAGAAAAAAGAGAAGGATAAGCCAAAAGCAAAAATTGACAAGACAAAGCGGAAAGTAGAAGTGGCTGTTCCTCCTAAGACAGACAATATAATAAAACTAGCTAAAGCTTCCTCGAATGGAAATCTCGAACGGAAGAGAGAAAGCAAGAAGAGAGAAGGGAAGAGAGAAAGCAAGGATTTAAAGAACCTGACTTGCTGCCCTGATATTGCTCATTTACATCAGTTATAGTGTTTGTGATTAAGTTTAGGGTTAGGGTTAGGGTTAGGGCTCAGTGTTACGGTGAGGGTTAGGTTTAGGGTTAGGGTTAACATTAGGGTTAGGGCTTATCATTAGGGTTATGGTTAGGGGCAGGGGTTAGGTTTAAGGTTAGGGTTAGGGTTAGGTTTAGGGTTAGGCTTAGGGTTATTGTTAGGGTTAGGGATAGGGTTGGGGTTAGGATTATAGTTTGGGTTTAGGGTTAGGGATCGGGTTAGGGTTTCATTTTAGGGTTAGGTTTAGGGTTAGGGTTAGGGCTTGGGGTTACGGTTAGGGTTAGGGTTAGGGTTAGGGTTTGGGTTAGGGTTTGGGGTTAGGGTTTAGGGTTAGAGTTAGGGCTGGGGTTCGGGCTGGGGTTCAGGGTTAGGGTTAGAGTTCGGGATATGGGTTAGGGTTAGGGTTAGAATTAGGGTTAGGGCTTATCATTAGGGTTATGGTTAGGGGTTAGGGTTAGGTTTAGGGTTAGGCTTAGGGTTATCATTAGGGTTAGGGAGAGGGTTGGGGTTAGGATTATGGTTTGGGTTTAGGGTTAGGGATCAGTTTAGGGATTCATTTTAGGGTTAGGGTTAGGGTTAGGGCTTAGGGTTATGGTTAGGTTTAGGGTTAGGGTTAGCGTTTGGGTTAGGGTTTAGGGTTAGGGTTTAGTTTTAAGGTTAGGGTTAGGGTAAAGGTTAGTGTTAGGTTTAAGGTTAGAGTTAGGGCTGAGGTTCAGGGTTAGGGTTAGAGTTTGGGATACGGGTTAGGGTTTGGCGTTAGGGTTAGCATTAGGGTTAGGGCTTATTAGGGTTAGGGTTAGGGTTAAGGTTAGAGTTAGGGCTGGGCTTCAGGGTTAGGGTTAGAGTTTGGGATACGGGTTAGGGTTTGGGGTTAGGGTTAGCATTAGGGTTAGGGCTTATCATTAGGGTTAGGGTTAGGGTTAAGGTTAGAGTTAGGGCTGGGGTTCAGGGTTAGGGTTAGAGTTTGGGATACGGATTAGGGTTTGGGTTTAGGGTTAGGGTTAGGGATTAGTGTTATGGTTAGGGGTTATGGTTGGGTTTATGCTTATGGGTTAGGATTTCAGTTTGGGTTAGGGTTAGCATTAAGTATTAGGATTAGGTTTAGGGTTAGGGTTGCAGTTTAGTTTTAGGGTTAGGTTTCGCATTAGGGTTAGGGTGAGGTCTCACGGTTATGGTATTAGGTTTGTGATAGCGTTAGGGTTAGGGCTTAGTGTTATGGTTAGGGGTTACATTGGGTTTACGCTTATGGGTTAGGATTTCAGTTTGGGTTAGGGGTAGCATTAATTTTTAGGGTTAGGGTTTAGGTTTAGAGTTGCGGTTTAATTTTAGGATTAGGTTTCGCATTAGGTTTAGGGTGAGGTGTTATGGTTACGGTATTAGGTTTGGGGTAGCATTAGGGTTAGGGTTAGAGTTAGGGTTAGGGTCATTAGGGTTCAGGTTGGGGTTCAGGGTTAGGGTTAGGGTTCGGCATTACGGTTAGGGGTCGGGGTTAGGATTAGCATCAGGGTTAGGGCTTAAAATTAGGATTAGGGGTTAAGGTTAGGGTTATGGTTGGGGTTAAGGTTAGGGTTATGGTTGGGGTTAGGGTTAGGCCTAGGGTTATCGTTGGGGTTAGGATTATGGTTCAGGTTTAGTGTTAGGGATAGGGTTATGGTTTCGTTTTAGGGTTAGGGTTAGCGTTAGGGTTAGGGCGTAGGGTTACAGTTAGGGATAGGCTTAGCGTTAGGGTTAGGGTTTGGGTTAGGGGATAGGGTTAGGGTTTAGTTTTAGGGTTAGGGGTAGGGGTAGGGGTAGGGTTGTGGTGATGTCTTAAGATTACGGTTTGAGGTTGAGTTAGCATTAGGGTTACGGTTAGAATTAGGGGTTCGGTGTTATGTGAGGGTTAGTTTTATGGTTCCGTTTAGGTTTAACGTTAGGGTTATGCCAAAGTGTTAGTGTTACGGTTTGATGTTAGGGTTAGGGTTACGGTTTGGGGTTAGGGTTAGCGTTAGGATTTTGTTTTAGGGTGAGGTTTCGCCTTAGGGTTAGGGTTAGGGCTAGGGTTAGCTTTATGATTCAGGTTAGGCTTAAGGTTAGGTTACGGTTAGGGTTAAGTGTTTGGTTTAGGGTTAAGTGTTAGGCTTAGGGTTAGGTTTAAGTGTTAGGTTTAGGGGTAGGGTTAGGGTTAAGGTTAGAGTTAGGGTTAGGATTAGAGTTAAGGGTTAGAGTTAGGATTCAGTGTTAGGGTTAGGGTGAGGTCTTAATGTTACGCTTAGGGTTTACAGGTAGCGTTAGGGTTAGGTTTAGGGTTAGTGTTAGCGTTAAGGTTAGGGTTAGGGTTTAAGATTGGGTTCAGGGTTAGAGATAGGGTTCGGTATTGGGGTTAGCGTTAGTATAAGGGTGAGGTCTTAGTGTTACAGTTAGGGTTTACGGGTAGCATTAGGGTTAGGGTTAGAGTTAGGGTTAGGGTCATTACGTTAAGGTTAGGGTTGGGGTTCAGGGTTAGGGTTAGGGTTTGGGATTAGGGTTAGGGTTCGGGGTTAGGGTTAACATTAGGGTTAGAGCTTTATGATTCAGGTTAGGCTTAAGGTTAGGTTAGGGTTAGGGTTAGGGTTAAGTGTTCAATTTAGGGTTAAGTGTTAGGGTTAGGGTTAAGGTTAGAGTTAGGCTTAGGACTGGAGTTAAGGGTTAGAGTTAGGGTCCAGTGTTAGGTTTAGGGTGAGGTCTTAATGTTACGCTTAGGGTTTCCGGGTAGCATTAGGGTTAGGTTTAGGGTTAGTGTTAGGGTTAAGTTTAGGGTTAGGGTTTAGGGTTAGGATTGGGGTTCAGGGTTAGAGTTAGGGTTCGGTATTGGGGTTAGAGTTAGGGTTAGGGTGAGGTCGTAGTGTTATGCGTAGGGTTTACGGGTAGCATTAGGGTTAGGTTTAGGGGTTAGGGTTAGGTTGGGGTTCAGGGTTAGGGTTAGGGTTCAGGATTAGGGCTAGAGTTCGGGGTTAGGGTTAGCATTAGGGTTAGGGGTTAACGTTAGGGTTAGGCGTTAAGGTTAGGGTTATGGTTAGGGGTTAGGTTTAGGGTTAAGGTTAGGGTTATGTTTAGGGTTAGGGTTAGGCTTAGGGTTAGCATTAGTTTTACGGTTGGGTTTAGGATGGTTCGGGTTTAGGGTTAGGGATAGGGTTAGGGTTAGAGTTAGGGTTAGGTTTACGGTTAGGGTTAGCATTTGGGTTAGGGTTTGGGTTAGGGTTGGGGTTCAGGTTTAGGGTTAGGTTTCGCTGTTAGGCTTAGGGTAAGGGTGAGGTCTTAGTGTTATGCATAGGGTTTACGGGTAGTGTTAGGGGTTCGAGTTAGGGTGAGGGTTTGGTGTTAGTGTTAGGATTGGGGTTCTTATTCTTGATCCTCTCTCCCTCTCTTTCTCTCTCTCGTTTTAATTACAAATTATTATTATTATTATTATTATTATTATTATTATTATTATTATTATTGGTGTTATTATTGTTATTATTACTATTATTATTATTATTGGTGTTATTATTGTTGTTGTTATTATTATTATTATTATTGTTATTATTGTTATTATTGGTGTTATTATTGGTAATATTATGGTATTATTGGTGTTACTATTATTACTGTTACTAGTATTACTATTATTGCTATTATTATTTTATTTCAAGTATTAAACTCTTCTTATCTCTACCCGTGAGTTTTCTTGCTTTTGCTCTTCTGATTCTCTCCCCCATCCCGTTGCTGGGGGGAGGGCGAGTGAGCGGCTGTGTGGTGCTTAGTTGCCGACTGGGGTTAAACCATGACAGGGGTCCACCACAAAGATGGTTGCCATTCTGTCACATCCTCTGAGCTAAAACTGGCTCATCCTGGGACATGGTGCCCCCCACGCACGCAACCTGCAGTCCAGAAGTACCCCTGAAAAGACCTCGACGGCCTGCATTAACACACCGGCATGCACTTCAGATGTAAACGCTGCCAAGTCATCTCTTATTTGCAACAGATACGGAGGACCAAATTCTGCAAATCTAGCCTTACTTCTACTGAAACTTTCCTTACAGACAGCTCAGCTTCTCTTTTTGTAAACTGTAGTGAAGACCTGTTCTAGCGCAAAGGCTTGAACCCCGCCTACGGTGAAGAAGCCCCAGTTTTCTTTCCTCACTGCTGTCTTGCTTCCCAAAAATCAATCAATACCAAAAGCTCTGTATGAACATTGCATAAAAAAGCCAATAGCAAATGCTTTTACTTGCTACTAGTTTTGTCAGGGAAGGAACTAGCTTCTCCCGCTAGTTTTGCTACAGTTGCATGACCTTTAAAGACGCCACTTCTTACCTTTGCTACGCCAATACAGCCTCACAGCTCAGCAAAATCATACTGCAGGTAGGAAACCTTCACCATACAAAGACAGGCACGCTACAGGAATACGTCACTCTCAAAGAACAGACTCTTGCAACCACTCCTCCCTTTGCTTAGCAAAGTTTAGGACGTGTTAGAAAACAACAACAACAACAACAAAGCAGGGTTCTCTCTCACATTTTACGGAGCCCATGATATCAGCTGTTCAACATTAAGTCCAACTCCAGCCTGAACCCCAGAATAAGAAATGCCATCTTAAAATGTCTGGAAAAAGGGAGGGCTTTGAAGCGGCAAGACCAGAGAACGTTCACGAAAGCACTGTCATGGAAGTACACATCCCTTATCACAGACCAACTGCACGGTGACCTAAGTGAGTGACGTTGTCTGCTCATTTGCAGCTCAGGGTCTCTTTTTTCATTAGCGCCGAGCACGTAGGTTGGAATTGGAGCTGAGAAGAAAACCATATGCAGTCAGTCTGGTCTCGTTCAAGTTCACATTTACTAGGAATCACAGCAGGTCCCATCTGTCTCTCCAGACCCCACCACCACTTCTGTGCAGCGTCCCGAGGAGCAATAAGCGCAGAACAAGAAACTTTCCTTCAAAATAAGGCCCACAGCCTGCTCTTTCAACAGGACGCACAGAGCACCAGCTGAGAACAACCTCTGCTTTAACTATGCCTAGCTCCGCTGCCTACGTAAGGAGACCAGCTCCTAAATGATCCCTAGCCCTAAAACCACAGATCTTCCCTAGGGCAATGCTAAGGAAATACCAGAGCCCAGGGACACCTGGTCACTCAGCTTCAGTTGACGGGAGAAGGACAGTGGACTAGAAAGAGAAAAATATGATGAGAGAAAAGATAGAGGAGCTGAGAGAGAAAGAAAGGTATGGGGAAAAGGCTAGAGAGCTGGAGAAATCAAGAGAAATAGGGATGAGGAGCCCTGCAGAGAGATGGAGGAAGAAAAAGTAGGGTCAAGGAGCAGGACAGAGAGGCAGAGATGGGCGTGGGGAAGGAGAGGAAGAAGGAAGGGGGGGCTAGGGATAGACAGGGACAGGGAGCAGGACGTCCAGATGGAGAAAGAGAAGGAAGGACAGGGAGCAGGACAAAGGGACTGAGAAATAAAGAGAGGGTCAGATCCTGATGGAGACCAAGAAGGGGGGGAAAAGCCAGCAACGGGCTGGAGGACAGAGACAGGGGAAGAGGAAAAGAGGACCGAGAAGCAGAAAAGAGGAAGAGAGAACAAATAAAAGGGAGAGCCAGCTGGACGGGGCAGGGGAGTACAACAAGAAACGATGGGACAGGCAGCGGGACAGAGAAATAAAGAAGAAACGATGGGGACAGGAAGCAGGGCAGAGGGACAGCGAGAGGAAAAAAGGGGCAGGGAGCAGGACAGAGGTAGAAGAAGAAGCTGCAGGAACAGAGGGGGAGAGAGAAGAAAAAGAAAGGTAGGAAGAAGGATGGGGGCAGAGAGGGAAAGACAAGGAAAGGGAGTAGGACACAGATTGTCAGGGAAAGGCAAGGACAGGGAGCAGGACAGGGCGATACAGAGAGAGAAGAAAGGCACAGGGAGGCAGGACAAAGGGAAAGACAGGCAAAACTAAGGGACGGGGAGCAGGACACAGAAGGAGGTAAAAGAGCCTGGGCTGGGCAGCAGGACAGAGAGATGGAAGGAAAAAACAGCACTGGGCTGCAGGACAGAGATGGAGTGAGAAATAGCTGCGGCAGGGAGCAGGACAAAGTGAGGGCGGGGGGAACCTGAAAAGGGAGTAGGACAGAAAAATAGGGTGGGGGAGAGACAGGGAGCGGGAGAGAGAAGCAGAGAGAGACTTAGAGGGCCAGGGAGCAGGGCAGAGAGATGGAGCAAGAAGGGGAACAGAGATGGGCGGCAGAACAAAGGGAAGGAGAGACAAGAACGGGGAACAGGGAGCAAGACAAAGGGACAGGAGAGGAAAAAAACAGTGACGGGTGCAGGACCGAGATGGAGGAATTTAAAAGAAGAGGCCAGAATGACAGCGAGAGAAAAAAGGAAGAGGGGGCAGGACACCACTGGAGGACAAAACCAGCTGTGATGGGCAGTGGGACAGAGAGACGAAGAAAGGAGAACTAGAGAGCGAGAGAGAGAGGAAAGAAGGCACAGCCAGCTGGAGAGCGGGGTTTAGTGAGAAAGGGTGGGGCAGGGAATGGGACAGAGAGAAAGAGAGAAAAGAGAAAAAGGACAAAAGGACAGCAAGAGAAAAAAGAGGACAGGGATCTGGACAAAGATGGAGAAAGAAGCAGCAGGAAAAGAGGAAGAGAGGCAGAAAGAGGGAGAGGGAGGCAGGAAGAGAGAGAGAACTAAGGGCTAGGGGCAGGATAGAGATCGCAAGAAAACCTGCGGTGGGCAGAAGAAAGGAGAGGGAGGAAAAAGGAATAGGGGCAGGGAGAAGGACAGAGTGACAGACCAGAATAACAACGAAGAGAAAGAGAGAAACAGGGACAGTGAGCAGCACAGAGGGATGGGGAAAGAAAGAGAGGTCTCAGGAGCCCTGCAGAGAGATGGAGGAAGTGGGGAGGGGAAGGGTCAGGGAGCAGCAGAGAGAGACAGAAGAGAGATGAACAGGAAGAAGGACAGGGACAGTGGGATACAGCATGGAAAACCGCAGTGACAGTGAGCAGGGCGGGGGGGGAGGCAAAGAGAGAGAGAAGCAGAAGGAGGGAGAAGGGAAGACAAGGACAGGGAGCGGGACATACAGGCAGAGAGAGACAAATCACGACAGGGAACAGGCCAGAGAGACTGTGAAAAACAGAGCGGGATGCAGACCAGGACAAAGAGACAGAGAAGAAACAACAGCAATGTGCTGCAGGGCAGAGACAGAGGAAGGCAAAAAGAGGGACAGGGAGCAGGAGGGAGGGGCAGCAAGAAAAAGACAGGGGCAGGTAGAGCGACAGGGAAAGAGGGACTTGGAGAAGAGAGGACGGGGAGCAGAACACAGCAACAGAAGAAGAGAGGTATGGGGAAGTGAAAAAAATGACACAGAGGGAAATGGGAGGGGGGGGCTGGGAGGGACTGCGATGCAGAAGAGGGGTGACACGGCCCCGAGGGGCTGGGACTCACTGCAGCTCCCGCTCTCTGCACTGCCAGGCAAATGTTACAGTTCAAGCACTTCTTTCTCTGTCCGTCTGTGCTCTCCTCCCTTCCTCTTCGGTAGCTCCACCTGCGTGCCTGTCCTCACCTCAGCTGGGCCGCAGCTGGAGCAGAGCCCGCACCTCCCAAGACCAACATGGCTGCCCAGCAGCCCCGTGCCCCAGGCCTACAGCTCCCGGCATGCCCCGGGAACCAACATGGCCGCGCGGCAGCCCGTGCCCCGGGCCTACAGCTCCCAGCATGCCATGGGGCGCGGCTTCCTGCTGCCTGGCCTGAGAGGCGGCTCAGGGCCACGCCAGGGCTGGGGCGCTGCTTCCTGGATCCCGTGGCAGCGATGGGCACAGGGACAGGCTGCCAGATCCCGGGGCCAGGTACGTGTGCGGGCTGTCAGGGTCACCCCTGCCTGGTTTTTCCCAGCGAAGCCCCAGGAGGTGCCGAGGCTGCAGCCCTGGGGCCGAGGCTCCAGGAGCCGGGCATTTCTGCGGGCGCTGCTCCCTGCCAGGCCCCACCGCCAGCTGCCGGCTGCCTGGGGCTTCTCCCCGTTGTCTCCAGCTCTGCTTTCCGCCAGCGCCGGGGGCTCCGCAGGACATCTTGCCCACTCCCCGCCACCGTGCTGACCCACGTCTGCAGCTCGTCTGTGGTGTCCACGTCAGACAGCTCATTTGGGGGTGGCAGGTCTCTCCTGAAGCACCCTGGGAACGGGGACAGAGCAAACCCCATCCCTCCCTTCCGATCTTTGTCCCCAGGGAGACCCAGTGGAGACGGACCGTGCGCTGGAGAGCGTCCTGCAGGGAGGTGACAGCCGTTGGCAGAGAGGTGCTGAGAGCCACCTGACAGCAAAGGCGTCCGGTGGCCGCAGAGCAGCCCAGGTGAGCTGTGAGTTCCCCCATGAGAGACCCTGCTCCCAGGGAGCACCTCCCCATAGAGCAAAGGCCGTATCCAGCCAGCTGGTGCTGGGTACGGCTACCCCAAGGGGTCTTCGCAGGGGGGACAGGGTCACCTGCCTGGTGGCTCTGGCACAGACATGATGAGCTGAAGCCCTGTGGCCATGGCTGGCCGGTTCAAAGTCTCCGGGTGCCTCCGCCTTTCTCCCCAGGAGTGTCCAGCCTGGGCACTTTTTCAGGGCGTGACGGATGATGTGAAGATGGATGCTGGTGCTGTCCTGGTGGATCTTCCACTTGGGCACGGTGGGCACCCCCACTTCAGAGTTGTGGTGTCTGAGATCTGGGGCCACCTGAAGAGAGAGACCTCCAGGGAGTTTGTGTTCAATGTTTTGATATCTTGGGGCTACAATGTGCTAGGGATATGGGGCGCTAGGGTTCCAGCGTGCTAGGGTTATGGGGTTTGAGGGTTATGGGAGTTTACGCGACTTAGGATTAAAGCATGTTATTGTTATGGTCAGGATCTGGGTTTGCAAGCGCTGGGTTCCTGGGGTTAGGTTGGTTTTGCCTTATGTTGTGTTCTGGGTGGTCTTTTTTTTGGAAAGTCCTTTTGTAGCTTGTTTGCGTTTTTAGGGTTTGGATAGGGGTCTTTGGTTTTTGTGTGATGTGTCTTCTGCTTGTTTTTTTGCCGTCCTTGTGGTTTGTGTTGCATTTTCTGTCTTGTAACCACCGTTTGTGGTCTAATCTGTGTGACCGGGCCGGGCAGTGTCACTTCTGTTGTGGTCCAGCTCATTTCCACTGAGTCACTAGGTAGGTGGTTAGGTATGGAGGGCTTGCAGTTTGTGGAGAATGACTGCCAGACGACCGACAGCCACTTCTGGGGTGTGGGAGGAGTTCGGGTCCATAGGTAATGACTGCCGGAGGACTAAGTGTACTTCTGAATTTGTGTGGACTCCCAAAGAAATGGTGGGATGCCACCAGCGGCACAGAAGGACAAGGGCTTCCCCAAGGGTACATGGCTTGTTGGTTATTGCTTTTGAGTAAGCAACTGAGTAATTTTGAGTAAGTCTTGTGAGGGGTAGTGGACTCAAGGGGAGAGCTTGTGTTCCTCATCAGTGCCTCAGGGGTTTCCTGTCATTTTTTGTTTGTTTGCTTTTTGTTTGCTGTGCTGAATTTAAAAGGCTTATTGTAGCTCTTTGGATTTCTGTCCTTAAAGGAAGTCTCTAGGATTTCTACCCAGGAGCGAGATGTCCAGAAGGGACTGTCCTTGTACACTGATGTCAGCCTTCCGTCTAGAGCACTGTCTGGTGGTGGTGTATTTTAATGGTAAGGTAACTCAAATGCATCTTAAATATACAAGCTTTGCCGTTGTTCCTGCTATGCCTGGGGGACGATTCTCAGCAGCTCATGAACAGTGTGTTCTGCTGTGCTTTACCCGTTAGAAATAATCTGTCACCAGAAATGTCTTCCTTAGTGCCTGCACAGAGCAAGAACCTCCAGTAGCAAGGGCATGCTGACCCTTGGGCAGCTTCAAAGCGACGGAAAAATGTAAATAGGTTAAAAATCCAGTCCTATGGTAGCAGTGTGTGCGTCAAAGTTCACCTGACTCTCCACGCTTACTCAGCCTGTCACAATGTTTTGCGGGTAAGGGTGGATGAAGTCAGTATAAGCAGGTGTTGTAACTGGCCAGGCAGTTCATCTAAAGAAACGAAACGTTACCTTTGCTTGGAGTGCCATGCCTTTAGATATGGGGGTGTATTGCCTTTCCTTCCCTGGTGTGAGCACAGAGAACTGAGAGGTGTTTCCATCGGGGGGAGGGAAAGCCATCCAACAGTCATCACAAGCCTCAGAGTCCTTAATGGAGGCGTAAGTGCTTGGGACAGTTTTACTTCTAAGCCCTAAGCCCTAAGCCTAACCCTAAAACGAAACCCTAAGCCTATCCCTAAGCCTAAACCCGAACCATAATCCTAACCCCGACCCTAACCCTAACCCTAACGATACCCTAAGCCTAACCCTAACCCTAGCCCCTAACCCTAACATTAAGATAAGGCCAGGAAGCAGGACACGGCGATAGAAAAAAGAGAAGGAGAGGGAGCAGGAGAAAGAGATGGAGAGAAAGGAAAAAATAGCAGCAGGCTATAGGACAGACAGGGAGGAATTAGAAACTACAGACAGGGAGAGAGACAGAGAAAGAGAAAGCAAAAAATAGTGATGGGCTAAAGGCAGAGAGGGAGGAGTTAAAAAATGGGGGCAGGGGACTGGTCTGTGGCCATAAACATAAATGGTCATTGGCTTCTTTGACTGAACTTTCCATGAATGCCACAAGATACACTCAAGCACCCTGAGATGTCCCCTCCCTTTGCCGGCCCTGCACCGCGGGCAGCCGAGCGCCACACGGCCAAGCCCGCTGCATCTGCCCCAGGCTGTCTTGCCCTGGCTGGCTGCTGACAGGAGGGGAAACCAGGTGGTGACCGCCTGGGGGGTGACAGGAGGGACACCAGGTGGTGACAGCCTGGGGGGTGACAGGACACCAGGCGGTGATGGGCCCGGGGGGTGACAGGAGGGACACCGGGCAGTGACAGGCCTGGGGGGTGACAGGAGGGACATCAGGTGGTGACAGCCTAGGGGGGTGACAGGAGGGACACTGGGCAGGGACAGGCCTGGGGGGTGACAGGAGGGACACTAGGCAGTGACAGGCCTGGGGGGTGGCAGGACACCGGGTGGTGACAGGCCAGGGGACAGCAGGGAGACCAGCGGCCCGGGGTGGTGACAGGCCCGGGGCTGACGGGCCCCCCCTCCCCTCGGGGGCGCTTGGTGTTAGGATGAAGAGCGCGGGGCCGCCACGCCCACATGACGCGGGCCTTTTGTCATAATGCGCTGGGTCACGTGAGGCGCGGGGGGTGGGTGCAGTGTGCCGTTGCGTGTGCACAGTGACACGCTCGCAGCGGCCCGTGCGGTTGTCGGCCAGGAAGGCCATGGCGGAGCGCCGCAGCCTCTGAGCGCCGCCGGCCCGCTCGAGCTCAGCCCGCGCTGCTTGCCCTGGCCTCCTCGGTGGAGGAGGAACCGCCGCGGGCCCTCACCTGGCACAGCGGCCGCGACGCTGTCTGCCGCGGTAGACGCCATCACGGAGCAGGCACCTCCTGGCCCCAACCACGTCGTGCGTCCACTACAAGTTCGCCTCCAAGCTGAACCATGACATGGTCACCTTCAACGGCCTCCACATCTCCCGGTGTGACCTCAAGCACCAGATCATGGGCCGCGAGGAGCTGAAGGCGGCCAGCTGCGACCTGCAGATCACCAACGCCCAGACCAAAGAAGGTGCGTGGGGGCGGCGGGCGCGGGGCCTCGGGCACCGCCCGGCTGGCGGCGGCGCAGACCACCCTGCGTCGGCCGTGGCCTGTGGGAGCCGCGCTCTGCTCTTTGTGGGTCATCCCCACGTAGCGTGAGTCAGGCTGGGGCCCATGCCGCCAGCATGCGGCGGGACCGGGAGGGCAAGCGGCGCTGGGCATTAAGTGGGGTGGGAAGCCATAATGCGATTCGGCCACCATCGGTAGCTGTGACTTGTGTTGGGGGCCTCACAGAGCTGTTCTTCTGTAGTTGCTGTTCTGACAACTACCTTCAGATCTGTGTTGTAGACATGGAGCTAGGCGTAGAAGAGTACGTGGTTGATCTGTGACATACGGCGCTTACAAAAGCTTTGGTTTCCTGGAATTCTTCTAGGTAAAATGAGAAGGAAATGTGGGAGCATATCTTGTCATAACCAACTTGCCAGATTTCTTTGAAATGTGGTGGAGAAAGCTGAAAGTGATAGAAATAAAAGAGATGGCTAATTTGAAGAAAAGAAACCACCTGGATTTGGTGAATTTCGTGACTTAATTTTGACTTCAACTTGTTTTACTCCACTGCATTGGAAAATGGGTTTTGCGGCTGTTGCAGAAACTGCCCACTAGCAACATTTTGGATCAGGAGCGTATCTGTGAGTTAAAATCTGTGCAGACCCTTGAAAGCCGTCTTGCGCATGAGTGTTCTCCGTATCTAAATTATACTTTGGAATTTCTTGTTAATATAACTTCTTTTCCACACCAAAGACATGGTCATTCAGATGCTATTGAGCATCATTTCATCATTCGTTTCTAAGGGTGGTTTTTTTTCCTGTACTACATGTTAACCGTATCAGGGCAGTACTGAAATTTTATGGCAGAACGTTTATGGTGGATATACTTAAGAAATGTTCTTAGAGACATCATAAATTCTTTTAAATCTAACAAATGGTGCTTGATTCTTAGAGATGATAATGGTTTCGTATTACTTAGTAGGATATTTCAGTTTGGTAATCTGCCATCTCGATAAGTTTGAATGTGATTAAAGACTTTGGGATGTGACTTTTCAGAAATAAAAAGACTTGTAAAGTGTTTTCATTCCTTAAACATTACATTTCTTTTTTTTTTTTTTTCCCCCCTGTGGTTCTGTGACACTCTTACAACAGGCTTTTCTTTAAAATGTGTACTAGTGTTTTTTTTCCTCTTCCTGTTTCATGTCTAAAACTTAAAGAGAGTAGTATGTACACTGCGGTAACTGTAACTTCAGCCCTAGCCTTTAAAGTGGTTGGACCTAAAGCTTGCTGTTTATCTGCAGATACTTAAACTATTTTCAGGAGAGTGTCTGTGAAGAGCCTTAACAGCACAACGTTAGGGGTCTTAGGGATGCCACCTGACAGGGCTTGACGAGGTATACAGTATCTTTGGTTTTCAGACCATTGTTCTGATTCGCTCTGCAAAGGTAAGGGCTTTGAATATTTAAAACTGTAGGCAGATTACAGGGGATGCCTGCTGATAGTGCTTTAAAATATTCAGTCCTATCCAGCTTGTGTAAGTACAATAGAAAAAGCATTCTCCTTGGAGAGATCTTTGCATTTTAAGCTTACTCAGTCCAAGTGTCTCAGGTAGTTGGTTTTTTTTGTTTGGGCCTTATGTAAAAGGTCAGAAGGCTTTCCTCCTCTTCAGAAGACTAACAGGGTGTAAGCCAAGGCAAAGCATGGAGAGCTTCAGGCACACGCTGTTCCTGAAAGGCTTTTCAAGGCTGTCTTCCTAAGTAATTTCGTTTGGGCCTCTCTGCTCTGCAAAAAGGGAATCGATCGAACGAATTCACGTCCCTTTGGTTAATTCAAACTAGATGATTAGCTTAAGAGGGGAGATACCACTTGAGTTTGAGCCAATTCTGCCCTACTTGTGAAAGCAAGCTCAAAAAAACCCCAAAATGTCTGTGATCCAAATTCTAGCACTGCCAGTTCTGTTTCCATTTAAACGTAAAGCCCTGAGCAGCTGAGAAGTGTGGTTGTTGATGGATTAAGCTCCAAGAAACAGGCAGAGGCGGCAGGCTCTCTTCTGTGTTCTGTCAGGCTTGAGCACTGGCAGCACAGGTGACTGGTTTTTAGTTAACAGCTATGAAAGCAATGGCGCAGAGTTCTCGTGCTTTAGCTAAGTGCCTGTTTGGTTGCAGGGCAAGCTAGTCAGACTTTAGAATCCGGTTTAGGCAGGTGAGACTTTGCTGTGGTTTGTTTTTCTCCAAAGATCTATGGGTTTTGTAGCCTAACGGAAGCAAAAGCAACTTTAAGCTAGGTCAGGAAAGAACCTCGTGCATTAGCAGACTCTCCTTTAGTGACCTTTGAGTCCATTTTGCTGTTGGCATTCAAACTGTTCTAAAAAAAGGAAAAAGATTTTGCTGCTTGTGTTTGATTCTCAAACCCCAAGATTTCTTGAAATATACTGTTAGTGTGTGGAGACGATGAAAGCGTGATGTTACATATAAAATTTTGCTTTTGTATCTGTAAAGGGATTCTGCGAAGTGCTACGTAATTACATATGAGCATGCATTCTTACGAATTGACTGATGTTTTTCTCTGTATTTATGTTGTTTTCAGAATACACAGATGAGAATGCCCTGATTCCTAAGAACTCATCGGTAATTGTTAGAAGAATCCCTGTCGGAGGAGTTAAAGCTACCGGCAAAACCGATGTTATGTAAGTATCCATAAAGCATTGTATTCTTTGTTAGGGGTTTCAGTGTGTTAACTTTTTTTATGGATATTAGTTTACAGAGGCGTTCTTTCTTGTTAAAGCTGCTGTTAATTTTTGTTGGCATGGGGTAGATTTTAATGTGTCTGTCCGAAAGTGGACTTACATTTTTAGGCCTGCTGGGTCATGGGGTTCGAACTCCAACCATGGTAACTTTTAAGATTATTCTATTGGGTTTGTTCTTGGGGTTGATTGTTCTGAGACCCAAGTTGTAGATCCTGTTTCCTCGACGTGCAGAGATTCCTTATTATATGTGTTGGCTTTTATGGCTTTTATAGTAAAGACAGATACGCATTGTAGCGTAAACGCATACTTTGTTCCCGTCTCAGAAGAGCCTGATTCTCAGTGTTTGACTATTTCTGGCATTTGGGGGGGATATGGCAGGTATTCTTACGCCCCAAATCTGGGTTTTTTGCATACTAGCTATAGAGGAAAGACCAAGGTTTACCAGTTGGCGAACGATGCAAACAAGAAGTTCCATTCGTAAGCGATTCCTATGCGTTTCCTCAAGACAATGTCCGTTTCAGGCAAGAGAAAAAGAACAGTATCCTAAAGTGTATTGCCTTTTGTGCAAGTACGATGAAGGAATAGTTAATCCTTTCCAAACTTGAAACTCAGTAAGCAGTTTAGCACATTACCAAATGTTACTAGTTATCTTGCTACGTCTGTTTTTACCCTAAGCTGGTATCTGTGCTCCGGGTTTTGGTTCTGTATTCCTAAGATTTACGGAGGACAGAGAATCAGGTGTATTGATTAAAATTACAGCTATTCCAATGCAGTGCTGACTAGAGGATTACTGCTGTCATTTATGTATTCATACAGTCCAGTTCTATATCAGCTACATTAGCATTGTTTGAACGGTCATGTTGTCCAGCCGCCTTAAAGATAGGTCTCTCCACCACAATTAGTAGATATTATTAGCTTGTGGTTTTGCCATGTCTTTCTAATGTTGGTTCTCAATAAATCAAGTAGACGGATGAGTTACACTGTGTCTCGAACAAAGAGTACAGCAGCCTCCCGGTACCCACGAGGCATCTGCAAGCAAAAAACCCTGAATTTATGTGGCTCTGCATCTCAACTTTGGGCGTATTCCTGCAGTAGTTGTTGCAGTGTTTTCAGGCACCCTCTAGTAATTCTGGACACCGCAGCACTGTGCTTATAAACGTGGCCTTGTTTTGGGGGTTAATTTAAACACATCTGCTTAGTGCTGTCTTGTCAGTGCATCCTCTGTTTCGGGCACCCTCTCCTGGTATTGTAATGCTGCCCTAAAATGAGAGGATAGATGCGGCTAGCATCAAAGGTCAGATACATACCTGTATGTATAAGGGGATAAGGAAGGAACGGCACCGCTGTTCTAGCGCTGAAAATTAACCAGGCAGATTAGCTTTCTAGTCTTTCAGCTGTGAACATTGCAGAAACAACTGGTAGAGTGGTGGATGTTTGGGAATGATGAATGTATGCTGTAATGGTGGAGAGGCCTTCAAAAATGCGTTACTCTCCTTTTAGTACGCTCTTGAAGGTAAATGTATGAAGAATCCATGCTGTGGTAATCTAAAGGATGTCCTTGTCCTTCCTCAACTTCAGGAGGTACGTGGCTGTCGTTGCGAGCCTGGTGGTGTTCTAGCAGTGGCAGGGAGCGTGCGCCTTTCTATTTGTACACCAGTTGCACAGCAGCCTTTGAATTGCCTCTGCTCATGGGACACTTTGGATGATGTGTGAATTGTTTGTTAACGACATCAATGGTTGCATGGCTGATTCATGATGAGTAGCGTGCAGATACAGATCAATGAGTATGTGGAATCTCAGCAAGTTTTCAAATTTAATAAATATTTCCTAAAATATCGTAGCATTTTCAAGATTATCTTGAAGCAAATTCTGGCAACCAAGACCTTTTTTTTTTGTCACAGGTCTCCTAAATCGCACAAAGGCCTAGGACCTGCTTTCAGGTGACATTTCTACTACTGTTTTTAGTCCATATAGCATATGTAACACATTTAGTGGTTTGGCACTTTCATGGCTAAGATATCTGAACACAGTGCTTGGGCTTCCACAGAGAAACACTGTTCTAAAGACGATGCTGCTGACATTGTTGTTATTTGTCAGATGACTGATTTTTTTCACTTAAGTACACTTTTCACTTAAGACACTTTGGAAGTGTCTAGACTATCACTGTTCTTTCTTAGAAACTAAAGGACTCCATCTGGTACCTATTTGTAATACTAGCGATACACAGATTGGCTAAAGTTACCTTCGTATTTTGATGGTTGATTATTTATGAACACAAAACTGTAGTAGAGACTTCCTGGTTTTGATACTTATGTAGCAGAGACAAACTATCTGAGGACTTCCCCTTGCACGGTCGTGTTCTATATCTGTAAGCCTTAGAGTAATTTGTGACAAAGTAGAAATGGGATTCTGGGGGGTTTTTTTAGTTGCACTGAATGTACCAAGAGACAACGGTTTATGTATATGAGTAAATTTCCAGATTCACTCGACTATCAGAACATAAAGTTTTGATGTTCAGGTTTTATAATCTGTTTTCAGTGCTTTATGTTTTTGGTACAAGTGCTGTATTTGAAGTTCTGATCACCTTTATTTCTTCTTCTAGAAGTCAAACTGAGCCAGTAAGTGGAACATCAAAAGCAGTATATAAAAACACAGTCTCACACTTTTTGCTGCACGCTGCACTTAAGGTAGCCTTGGATTAATTTTCCAAACATTAACTTAATAGCTTTTCCAGTAAAACATAGTATATGTTGTAAATACAATGTATTTGATTCAGCATAGTAGAAACGGAGTAATGCCATCATTTGCACAGTTCTATCTAATGTGAATATTGGTGTTTGTGCCTAGTAATGCATTGTATTTCATACTGGATATGCTAGACTATTTCCTGAACGACTTTGTGTTGTACAGATAATGTACAATCGTTTTTAGATCACGTAGGTTCAAGGTTTGCACAACTGAACATGGTTTTTGAAAATGTTATCAAAAACCACTGAGAAACCATTATTGTTAAACATGGTACTGTTTCTTACTTTTGACTTGGGGGTTCAAACAAATACCAAAACCAACATGTCCCACACGTTTTGAGGACAGTTCTGTGCAGCTAAATGCTTCCTTTTCATGTCCTTAAAGACTTGGGTATTTGTTCCTGAAACTGTATAATTGAAGCGATATTGTTTGAGTGCATAACTGAGTGCATAACTGTCTTTAATAGATTGCTGTGAATTTAAATATCGTTGCTACACAAAGTGGTATTCTAAAGTTCTACATTTGACCTTTCCGCTTTATCAGATGAAGCAGTTTAGTTTAATAGTTTGTCTGCAAATGAAAATACGTAAAACCCAGTGTACAAATTTTGGCACAAGGTTAGAGCCTGGTGCATTTGTAAAGGGTAAAATCCCTGTCGTTTTTCTTAACCTCCGCCTGCAGTACGTTTTTGGATCTGGGTGACTTCAGGGCTGGATGCTGCTTTAATTTCCCAAAGGCTAAGCTTTTCTTTAGGATACTGCCACTTTGAATTTACATTTGGAAAAGGGGCAGCGTTTTTCTTCAGGTTTGAAGACACTGTCGTTCTGCTGCTAAAACAGAAATAAGTAACACAAGGAAATACTTGGCTGATTAGTTTACAAACCACACTGAAAAGAAGTTTCCTGTAGTGATGCTTCCTTTTCAAATAAATATTTTTTAAAAATCCTTTTTAGCTGAAAATTGATAGCTTCCTTACCCCTTCGACTTTTAAGCAGCTGTGAGCATTTGACAAGGGTCCCTCTCTGAGATATTCTGGAGCAATAAGTTGATCTCCAGCGGGTTTGGTTAGTTTAGCTTCTTCTCCTTAACCACATAGGCACTCTTAAGCTGTCACAGGTTTGGACTTTGTTTTGAACAAATACCAACTACACTAGGTTGGAAATGGCTCTTTCAGTGACACTCGGAGGATATAGTGCAGACTGTCAGACTACAGTAGAGGTTAACTATTGCTCTGTTTTTGATTGTAGAACTTGAATGTGAGTTTAATTTTTTGTGAACAGATTGATGACTCTTCTGCATCTATTTCTCTGGCCCAGCTGACTAAGGTACATATATATTCCTAAAAAAAAGTGTTTGCTTTGTATTTTTAAATCTTATACTGTGATCTATAGCTGGAGAACTGTTGTCATGTGAACAAACCTTTAATTTAATTTTTAATAATTTAAAGTATTTCTTTTAACTTTAAAATGTGTGTATATTTTGATACTATCCTGGTAAAGAGTAGTTGCCAGTTTGGGAAGATAGAAGGGGGAGGACCTTATCAGCCGCAACGTAATGTTGCAGTATTACTCATCTTCAAGACACAAAGAAGAAGCACTTCAGAAGCTGTTTACCGTTTTTCATACTTTTCGTTCATTTTGCATTGGAAAGTAACACAATTTTCACAGAAGAATTTAATTGGCTGTAAGTGACGGACATTTCAGGGGGGTTTGCAAGAGCCACAATAGAAGCGTTTCTGGAACACGGACAACTGCATGGCTATTTTTGAATTTCTAGGCGCTACAGTTATAGATCCATGCTTTGAATGCTGCACAATTTCATACACTGTAGTATATATACAGTGGACAACACAATCTAATTTGTTTGATCGCAGACTGTGTAAATTGTGTAAATGCACCTAATTGTTTACAGGAAAATACTGATGCGTATGGGTGGCATATTAGCAAACGTGACCTTCTGAAACTGTTGTAATGCCATGTTTTGCTATGGAACTGCTTGCATTTTTTGCTCAACAACATGTAACTTTGTCTGGGAAAGCACTAGGGATTGCACTTTGTGAAAAGGCGTAGTGCTAGCCAATTAAATTACTAGTCTTTAAAGTTACAAAGATTAGAGAAGGCAGGGCCTAATGCAGAGGAGCTAGTCCTTTCTTCTGAAAATAAAGGCTGGAGTTCCTTTCCCAGAAAGAAAAATCTCTTCCCACTGGTAACTTCTTCCCTCTCTCACTGCAGAAATTAAATTGTGGACATTTGGTAAGAAAAAAAAAAATAGTTTGGAAGGTAGCCACCAGGAGAAATTGGTCTCTGTTAGCGCTGGCCCTAAACATGTCCTTGGTTCTGTAAACTCAGGTGAAGTTTTACTCTAAAATGTGAAAAACTGTCCAAGTGGTGTACACATTTAAGCTTTTGAGAAAATGTAAGTATTTCAGAAAAATAGAGGAACATAAGATAAAGCAGCTCCAGACGGTTCCTTACTCTAACCTCCTCAGTGCAGACTGGCTTAGCATGGAGGCAATGTGTTGTAAAAAGTTTTCTGTTTTATTATGCATTAAATGCCATCTTGAATTTTGGTCTATTCCTAGTAATGTCTTGTGGGTTTTGGATGTGTTTTGTAAACGGCTTGGGTTCAAACAAATTAGTCAAGTATCTGTAAAGTCTTCTGTAAATGTTAATGGAAATGACTTCATAGATGTCGATCTGGATTATGTTACAGTTGAGAAAAAGCTGTGTATATGAAACAGCCCTTTAACAAAATGCTGAAACAAGTTGGTTGCTTTTGTGAATGAATGCATCTAAAACCAAAACCATGAGTGGTTGATCTGAATGATAGGTGCTTGAGGGTCCAAATCATTTACAGTCACTCCCTTAGACCCTGCTTGTATCTGTACTAGTGTGTAATAAAAACATTTGAACAAATACTACTTTAAAAAAATCAGCTGGCTTCAATAATTTGAAGATCCAGTTCTGCATAACATTTATATTACAATTTGTATGTTAAAAGGACACGGTCAACTGGAAAAAAACTGCAGGTTTTGCTTATTGTAGTTAACTTGCTTCCTATGAAGAAGTTAGTGGGGGGGAACATGAAGAGCCTAAGGTTTTGAGTGGCCAGGAATGCTCTTTTCAAGTAGGTTAACAGGCACATAAACATCCTGTGATGATGTAAGGACTCCCCAGAACATCTTTTGGACAACTCTGTTTCATATAAGCAGCTGTTTTCATGCAACCTCAGCTGGCGTTGTGCTGCTCTTTACAGGGTTGGGTGAGTGGTGTTCTCTTTGGCAGTGTGGGCTTAAATGTGTTTCTAATGTATGTGTCAAATAATTACCTGTTAAACAGAGTGCCAATCTGGCTGAAGCCAATGCTTCCGAAGAAGATAAAATAAAAGCTATGATGCTACAGTCTTGCCAGGAATATGATCCAATCAAGTAAGTGTTGATAATGTCAAATCTGTTCTTTGAAGATTATGGAAAGATTGTAGAGAAGTTTGTTTTAATGAGAGAGACACGTGCATACCTTTTTCTTCTTTGCCCCAAACCCTTTTAGTTACATGCAGAAACCCTGGGGTCCACCTCCACCATCATCTGCTTGCTTTCGTTGCGGAAAACCTGGCGACTGTATAAAGAACTGCCCAACAAATGGGGTAAGACTGTGGGGGACTTCTGGTGTTCCTTAGCTTTTCAGTTTTTTACCTTGGCAGTTACGTAACAAATCCATGAATACTCATATTAAGAATTGTTTCTCTTGGGGTGAAAGACAGAGGTTCATATGGCAATGTTGCAAAGCCCTTCAAAATCCAAGGGAAACCTGGCATTATAAATGTAAACTTTTCTTTTTTCTAGGTCATAGACATTAAGTATGTCCACAGATCTTGCTCTGTGCACTTTCATGCATATTTTTATATATTTCAATATTACTGGAAATGTTTCTGGTTTTAACTCTGTTTAATGACAGTTCACAGTTTTTAGTATTTCATGTAAAACCAAGATGTTTCTGTTGACCCCATCTATTGAATATTTGTGCTCTGAATTGCGCTTTGGAGGAGGAGCGGGTTTGTATCTCTTTTCTGAGGGGATGGTGAGCTAAGGGATATTTCACCCTTAAAGAACCTGAACTTAAGCCAAAGAATGGAATGAGTTCAAAACACTGCTCAAGCCTTTGGAACATCCTGGCTATATTCATTTAGGAAAATAAGTATTTTAGTCGAGCAACCCTTATGCTGGGTAAAAGGAGAGGATTAAAGGCCTCTGCTGCTTAAAATAATCATTGAAATGTCATTTTAAGTGTGGGTCTTAAAAGGGGATATGTCTGCATTTCTTTTCTTAACAGGACAAAAATGTTGAGCCTGTTCCCAGAATTAAAGAGCACAGGAATTCCAAGGAGTTTCATGATGGAGGTGAAAGACCCCAATACAAAGGGTGCTATGCTGACAAACACTGGAAAATACGCAATACCAACTATTAATGCGTAAGTATGGAATTAATTGGACTGGCCAAAAAGTGAGCGAGAGAAACCATGCGTGCATGTCTGAGTGGCTATGCAACCAAGTTGGCCAGCATCTGTAATTACGGGGCAGGAAGCACTGTCATTGTGCTTAACCATAGAATCTGGGATACTTTTGAATATTAAAATAGGGTGGTCCTGCTGTTCGTGCCCCTGGAAGTTGGTTAAACGTGTGGTATGCTAAGAATCTGTATTTCTGCAAAACATTTCAGTAGTGTTTGCAGTGGAGTCGTTCTCTCTGAAAGCTCGTTTTGCTTTTGGTTTATGTTTCAAAGGCTTCTTGCAAAATTTAACAAGTAGCTGTTGGACTGAGATTTCCGCCCCCTCTGACTTTTATCAAATCCCATGTGTAAAACAGACTGAAGTTCTCCTGTTGCTATAAACTAAGAAAATACTGCTGTGTGCTGACAGGAGTGGCTGTTTTAAAATGCACTTGGTAGCACTTCTGTGTTTCTGTCATGGATCTCGTTTTGTAGGAAATAGACTTCTTCCATTTATAAAATGTAGTTACTCGGAGACGAACTTTACCCTGAGCCTGCAATTTACATTTACCCTCTGGCAAAGGAGAGGTGGGATTCATTTCTCTCATAGAAAATGATATAGCCAACTCTGGTGACTTACTGTGGTCTGCAACAAACGGATAGTTAGGCATTTAATCCACATTCTTCTCCACGGGAAAGTTGGTTAAAACCTTCAGAACTCAAGCCTACTAATGGTTTTTTGAGATGTCTATCAGGTTCCCGTACAAAGACAACCAGCATTACCAAGTCTTCTGGGCCCCCAAGGACAAGCAATACCCACAACTGGTGTCTTAGTTTCGGCAGGGATAGGGTTAAATTTCTTCCTAGTGCTGTGTTTTGGATTTAGTATGAGGAGAATGTTGATAACGCACTGATGTTTTCAGTTGTTGCTAAGTGCCCTCCTAGTCCAAGGACAGTTCCCGTGCCTACTGACTGAGCTAGGTACACAAGATGGGAGGGAACATAATCAGGACAGCCAGCCCAGCTGGCCAATGGGGTATTCCATGCCATGTGACGTCATGCTCAGTATATGAACGGTAGGCGTGATCTAGGAAGTACCGATCGCTACTTGGTTATCGGTCAGCGCGGGTGGTGAGCAATTGCATTGTGCATCACTCATTTTGTATATTCTATCATTATTTATTATCATTATTCTCCCTTTTCTGTTCTATTAAACTGTCTTTATCTCAACCCACGAGTGTTTCTCACTCTTACCCTTCCGATTCTCTCCCCGTCCCACTGGGGGGGCGGGGGCAGTGAGTGAGCGGCTGCATGGTATTTGGCTGCCTGCCAGGTTAAACCACGACACTGGTAAGTAACTGTAACTTCAGAATTTCTTTAAAAAAATTACCTTCAGAGGAACTGAATGGGATTTCTTTCTTTTTCCTCTCCCCACTCCAAAAGGTCATCCAATGAGAGCCAGTCCAGTTCGCTCAGCAGGTGGCAGACCAGGCTGGGAAGTGTAAGTATTCTACAGAAATTCAATAGATGACTCCTTGTCACCTGTTAAAAGAGGCTGTATAACGCATAACTTATACAACAGCTGATTTATAATGAAGCAAGTATGCACAGATAGTTGTGGAGAATCCAAGTGGTAATTAATTTTTAAATGGCTTCATTTGAATTGGCTTTTACAAAGGGCATCTGTGCTTCCACTAAGGTTATTTAAAATAAAACTCCAGTACATGACTGAAAACAGGACTCTGAGAAATGAACGCTTTTTGAGGAAACCATAATTGCCTATAAAAATTAAAGATAATTAAAGGATCAGATGGAAAGCCACCTTTTCCATTACTGGCTAAATAGGGCTGAAGAAATTGATTTCCCAATAGGAATCAGCCTCCAACATTCTTTTTTTAACAACTTAGTTGATACTGCATGAGCAAATGGTTGGAAAAGTCAACACTGTTCTTTTATGACAATTTTGAATTTCTTCAATTTAGTCATCTCACATAGCCAAGACGCTTTCTCTCAGTTGGAGAGAGAGGAGTCTGTTTTACCTATTACTGCAGCGTCAAGCTAGTCCTTCCTTTCGCTATATGTTTGTTATAGACAGATTGTAAGAGTGCATTGTGTTTATAAAATCTTAAAGGTAAATCAAAAGAAAAACCAGGATCCATCCCACAGGTTGTCTGATATCTCCAATTCAGTCAGCAAGAAAACAACAATTCAGGGACAGGACCAGGCCAAATACCTCATCATGAGGCAACAACATAGGAAGCGTATGTGGAAGAAGTTAAAAGAAGTTCCAGAGAAGATTAGTTAATATCTGTGCAGTACTTGGAAGATCAGAAGTGTGATGTATTAAGTGTATCAAGGAGTGGCAGAGGAGCAGTGGGCACTTGGCCCACGGGAGATGGGAGTCTCTTTCAAGTGTGGGCAGCCTCCATCCACAGGTGCAAAGCTGAGTATAAGGAGAGAAGACTGAATGAACTGTTGGGGGTGAGGATGTGGAAGGCAAGTATGAGGATCAGGAAATGAGCGTAGTCTCTAATGAACAGAAAGCAGGGAGAAAAATGCTTAAGTTGGCAGGATGCCATTGGCCTCCCTTATCTAGGGAGGAGTTTTACAGAGAACAGCGGAGACTTAAAGAGGAGGAAGTATTTGGCTCAATGAAGTTGCCTTGTTTTTCACGTTTGTATTTCAACAGCATATCGGACTGCAGTTACACTGAAGTGCATCTGACATAAGGAAAAATGACAGTGTTTTTTCCAATAGAATTTTTCATTGCAGATAGTAAGCATGCATAACTAAAACAAGACAAATGGAATTGAAAAATGTTATCAAATTCCTCAATTTGCAGTAGCATTATGTCAGCAGCTGAAAGAAGCTTTGACATAAGCGTATGGAGAGGAGAAAAAACCCAAACCAAATTTGGGAGGAAAAAAATTGGGGAGAATGACTGTTTTGAATTAACTTCATTTCTTTTTCTGTGTGTTGTGGTTTTTTCCAGGTCCAAGTCTCCTTATAGTGCTTCACCTTACTCTACAAGTTCGTCTACCTGCTCCACATCAAGACCAGGTTCTTCCCGCACTCGCTCCTACTCTCGCTCATTTAGTCCTTCCCATTCTCGTTCCTACTCGCGATTGCTGCCGTATCCAAGAAGAGGCAAAGGGAAGAGGCGTAACTATCGTTCTAGGTCAAGGTCACACGGTTATCAGCGTTCAAGGTCAAGGTCACCCCCATACAGAAGATGCCATTCACGGTCAAGGTCTCCAGTATTTAGAGGCCAGTCTCCCACTAAACAGACTATACCTCAAGGGGAAGGAGGAAGGGAGTATTTTAACAGATACAGAGAAGTTCCACCATATGATCTGAAAGCTTACTATGGCAGATCTCTTGACTTTAGAGATCCATTTGAAAAGGCAAGGTACCGGGAATGGGAAAGGAACTACAGAGAATGGCATGGAAAGTTTTACAAGGGCTATGCTGTTGGCGCTCAACCTCACCCTCCAGTAAACAGAGAGAACTTTTCTCCAGGTAGGTTTGGTCCACCTGGGACCAGACAAGAGAATTCACCATATGCTCGGGGACGTAGGGAGGATTATCCTGCTTGGCAGAGCCACCAAAATCACAATATAGCTGGAAATTACCCTGAAAAACCTTCTGAAAGAGAGCGCCATGGCATCAAGGATCCTACCAAATCAAAAGAGAAGGAGGTGAAAAATCCACTAGGAGATGGCCAAGGAAATAAGCATAAAAAGAGAAGAAAAAGGGATGAGGATGAAGGATTTCCCAATACTGAGTTGTTAGCAGGTGCGAGAAAACCAAGAGAGCCAGTTCCAGCAGAAGACGTTAAAATGGACTCCCTGTTCATGGCCCAAGCAGAGATGATGCCACCCCTGTGAGAGATGAGCCTATGGAAGCAGATTCTATTGCTTTCAAACCGATGTCTGAAAAGGAGAAAAAAGAGAAGGATAAGCCAAAAGCAAAAATTGACAAGACAAAGCGGAAAGTAGAAGTGGCTGTTCCTCCTAAGACAGACAATATAATAAAACTAGCTAAAGCTTCCTCGAATGGAAATCTCGAACGGAAGAGAGAAAGCAAGAAGAGAGAAGGGAAGAGAGAAAGCAAGGATTTAAAGAACCTGACTTGCTGCCCTGATATTGCTCATTTACATCAGTTATAGTGTTTGTGATTAAGTTTAGGGTTAGGGTTAGGGTTAGGGCTCAGTGTTACGGTGAGGGTTAGGTTTAGGGTTAGGGTTAACATTAGGGTTAGGGCTTATCATTAGGGTTATGGTTAGGGGCAGGGGTTAGGTTTAAGGTTAGGGTTAGGGTTAGGTTTAGGGTTAGGCTTAGGGTTATTGTTAGGGTTAGGGATAGGGTTGGGGTTAGGATTATGGTTTGGGTTTAGGGTTAGGGATCGGGTTAGGGTTTCATTTTAGGGTTAGGTTTAGGGTTAGGGTTAGGGCTTGGGGTTACGGTTAGGGTTAGGGTTAGGGTTAGGGTTTGGGTTAGGGTTTGGGGTTAGGGTTTAGGGTTAGAGTTAGGGCTGGGGTTCGGGCTGGGGTTCAGGGTTAGGGTTAGAGTTCGGGATATGGGTTAGGGTTAGGGTTAGAATTAGGGTTAGGGCTTATCATTAGGGTTATGGTTAGGGGTTAGGGTTAGGTTTAGGGTTAGGCTTAGGGTTATCATTAGGGTTAGGGAGAGGGTTGGGGTTAGGATTATGGTTTGGGTTTAGGGTTAGGGATCAGTTTAGGGATTCATTTTAGGGTTAGGGTTAGGGTTAGGGCTTAGGGTTATGGTTAGGTTTAGGGTTAGGGTTAGCGTTTGGGTTAGGGTTTAGGGTTAGGGTTTAGTTTTAAGGTTAGGGTTAGGGTAAAGGTTAGTGTTAGGTTTAAGGTTAGAGTTAGGGCTGAGGTTCAGGGTTAGGGTTAGAGTTTGGGATACGGGTTAGGGTTTGGCGTTAGGGTTAGCATTATGGTTAGGGCTTATTAGGGTTAGGGTTAGGGTTAAGGTTAGAGTTAGGGCTGGGGTTCAGGGTTAGGGTTAGAGTTTGGGATACGGGTTAGGGTTTGGGGTTAGGGTTAGCATTAGGGTTAGGGCTTATCATTAGGGTTAGGGTTAGGGTTAAGGTTAGAGTTAGGGCTGGGCTTCAGGGTTAGGGTTAGAGTTTGGGATACGGATTAGGGTTTGGGTTTAGGGTTAGGGTTAGGGTTAGGGATTAGTGTTATGGTTAGGGGTTATGGTTGGGTTTATGCTTATGGGTTAGGATTTCAGTTTGGGTTAGGGTTAGCATTAAGTATTAGGATTAGGTTTAGGGTTAGGGTTGCAGTTTAGTTTTAGGGTTAGGTTTCGCATTAGGGTTAGGGTGAGGTCTCACGGTTATGGTATTAGGTTTGTGATAGCGTTAGGGTTAGGGCTTAGTGTTATGGTTAGGGGTTACATTGGGTTTACGCTTATGGGTTAGGATTTCAGTTTGGGTTAGGGGTAGCATTAATTTTTAGGGTTAGGGTTTAGGTTTAGAGTTGCGGTTTAATTTTAGGATTAGGTTTCGCATTAGGTTTAGGGTGAGGTGTTATGGTTACGGTATTAGGTTTGGGGTAGCATTAGGGTTAGGGTTAGAGTTAGGGTTAGGGTCATTAGGGTTCAGGTTGGGGTTCAGGGTTAGGGTTAGGGTTCGGGATTACGGTTAGGGGTCGGGGTTAGGATTAGCATCGGGGTTAGGGCTTAAAATTAGGATTAGGGGTTAAGGTTAGGGTTATGGTTGGGGTTAAGGTTAGGGTTATGGTTGGGGTTAGGGTTAGGCCTAGGGTTATCGTTGGGGTTAGGATTATGGTTCAGGTTTAGTGTTAGGGATAGGGTTATGGTTTCGTTTTAGGGTTAGGGTTAGCGTTAGGGTTAGGGCGTAGGGTTACAGTTAGGGATAGGCTTAGCGTTAGGGTTAGGGTTTGGGTTAGGGGATAGGGTTAGGGTTTAGTTTTAGGGTTAGGGGTAGGGGTAGGGGTAGGGTTGTGGTGATGTCTTAAGATTACGGTTTGAGGTTGAGTTAGCATTAGGGTTACGGTTAGAATTAGGGGTTCGGTGTTATGTGAGGGTTAGTTTTATGGTTCCGTTTAGGTTTAACGTTAGGGTTATGCCAAAGTGTTAGTGTTACGGTTTGATGTTAGGGTTAGGGTTACGGTTTGGGGTTAGGGTTAGCGTTAGGATTTTGTTTTAGGGTGAGGTTTCGCCTTAGGGTTAGGGTTAGGGCTAGGGTTAGCTTTATGATTCAGGTTAGGCTTAAGGTTAGGTTACGGTTAGGGTTAAGTGTTTGGTTTAGGGTTAAGTGTTAGGCTTAGGGTTAGGTTTAAGTGTTAGGTTTAGGGGTAGGGTTAGGGTTAAGGTTAGAGTTAGGGTTAGGATTAGAGTTAAGGGTTAGAGTTAGGATTCAGTGTTAGGGTTAGGGTGAGGTCTTAATGTTACGCTTAGGGTTTACAGGTAGCGTTAGGGTTAGGTTTAGGGTTAGTGTTAGCGTTAAGGTTAGGGTTAGGGTTTAAGATTGGGTTCAGGGTTAGAGATAGGGTTCGGTATTGGGGTTAGCGTTAGTATAAGGGTGAGGTCTTAGTGTTACAGTTAGGGTTTACGGGTAGCATTAGGGTTAGGGTTAGAGTTAGGGTTAGGGTCATTACGTTAAGGTTAGGGTTGGGGTTCAGGGTTAGGGTTAGGGTTTGGGATTAGGGTTAGGGTTCGGGGTTAGGGTTAACATTAGGGTTAGAGCTTTATGATTCAGGTTAGGCTTAAGGTTAGGTTAGGGTTAGGGTTAGGGTTAAGTGTTCAATTTAGGGTTAAGTGTTAGGGTTAGGGTTAAGGTTAGAGTTAGGCTTAGGACTGGAGTTAAGGGTTAGAGTTAGGGTCCAGTGTTAGGTTTAGGGTGAGGTCTTAATGTTACGCTTAGGGTTTCCGGGTAGCATTAGGGTTAGGTTTAGGGTTAGTGTTAGGGTTAAGTTTAGGGTTAGGGTTTAGGGTTAGGATTGGGGTTCAGGGTTAGAGTTAGGGTTCGGTATTGGGGTTAGAGTTAGTATTAGGGTGAGGTCGTAGTGTTATGCGTAGGGTTTACGGGTAGCATTAGGGTTAGGTTTAGGGGTTAGGGTTAGGTTGGGGTTCGGGGTTAGGGTTAGGTTGGGGTTCAGGGTTAGGGTTAGGGTTCAGGATTAGGGCTAGAGTTCGGGGTTAGGGTTAGCATTAGGGTTAGGGGTTAACGTTAGGGTTAGGCGTTAAGGTTAGGGTTATGGTTAGGGGTTAGGTTTAGGGTTAAGGTTAGGGTTATGTTTAGGGTTAGGGTTAGGCTTAGGGTTAGCATTAGTTTTACGGTTGGGTTTAGGATGGTTCGGGTTTAGGGTTAGGGATAGGGTTAGGGTTAGAGTTAGGGTTAGGTTTACGGTTAGGGTTAGCATTTGGGTTAGGGTTTGGGTTAGGGTTGGGGTTCAGGTTTAGGGTTAGGTTTCGCTGTTAGGCTTAGGGTAAGGGTGAGGTCTTAGTGTTATGCATAGGGTTTACGGGTAGTGTTAGGGGTTCGAGTTAGGGTGAGGGTTTGGTGTTAGTGTTAGGATTGGGGTTCTTATTCTTGATCCTCTCTCCCTCTCTTCCTCTCTCTCGTTTTAATTACAAATTATTATTATTATTATTATTATTATTATTATTATTATTATTATCATTATTATTGGTGTTATTATTGTTATTATTACTATTATTATTATTATTGGTGTTATTATTGTTGTTATTATTATTATTATTATTGTTATTATTGTTATTATTGGTGTTATTATTGGTAATATTATGGTATTATTGGTGTTACTATTATTACTGTTACTAGTATTACTATTATTGCTATTATTATTTTATTTCAAGTATTAAACTCTTCTTATCTCTACCCGTGAGTTTTCTTGCTTTTGCTCTTCTGATTCTCTCCCCCATCCCGTTGCTGGGGGGAGGGCGAGTGAGCGGCTGTGTGGTGCTTAGTTGCCGACTGGGGTTAAACCATGACAGGGGTCCACCACAAAGATGGTTGCCATTCTGTCACATCCTCTGAGCTAAAACTGGCTCATCCTGGGACATGGTGCCCCCCACGCACGCAACCTGCAGTCCAGAAGTACCCCTGAAAAGACCTCGACGGCCTGCATTAACACACCGGCATGCACTTCAGATGTAAACGCTGCCAAGTCATCTCTTATTTGCAACAGATACGGAGGACCAAATTCTGCAAATCTAGCCTTACTTCTACTGAAACTTTCCTTACAGACAGCTCAGCTTCTCTTTTTGTAAACTGTAGTGAAGACCTGTTCTAGCGCAAAGGCTTGAACCCCGCCTACGGTGAAGAAGCCCCAGTTTTCTTTCCTCACTGCTGTCTTGCTTCCCAAAAATCAATCAATACCAAAAGCTCTGTATGAACATTGCATAAAAAAGCCAATAGCAAATGCTTTTACTTGCTACTAGTTTTGTCAGGGAAGGAACTAGCTTCTCCCGCTAGTTTTGCTACAGTTGCATGACCTTTAAAGACGCCACTTCTTACCTTTGCTACGCCAATACAGCCTCACAGCTCAGCAAAATCATACTGCAGGTAGGAAACCTTCACCATACAAAGACAGGCACGCTACAGGAATACGTCACTCTCAAAGAACAGACTCTTGCAACCACTCCTCCCTTTGCTTAGCAAAGTTTAGGGCGTGTTAGAAAACAACAACAACAACAACAACAAAGCAGGGTTCTCTCTCACATTTTACGGAGCCCATGATATCAGCTGTTCAACATTAAGTCCAACTCCAGCCTGAACCCCAGAATAAGAAATGCCATCTTAAAATTTCTGGAAAAAGGGAGGGCTTTGAAGCGGCAAGACCAGAGAACGTTCACGAAAGCACCGTCATGGAAGTACACATCCCTTATCACAGACCAACTGCACGGTGACCTAAGTGAGTGACGTTGTCTGCTCATTTGCAGCTCAGGGTCTCTTTTTTCATTAGCGCCGAGCACGTAGGTTGGAATTGGAGCTGAGAAGAAAACCATATGCAGTCAGTCTGGTCTCGTTCAAGTTCACATTTACTAGGAATCACAGCAGGTCCCATCTGTCTCTCCAGACCCCACCACCACTTCTGTGCAGCGTCCCGAGGAGCAATAAGCGCAGAACAAGAAACTTTCCTTCAAAATAAGGCCCACAGCCTGCTCTTTCAACAGGACGCACAGAGCACCAGCTGAGAACAACCTCTGCTTTAACTATGCCTAGCTCCGCTGCCTACGTAAGGAGACCAGCTCCTAAATGATCCCTAGCCCTAAAACCACAGATCTTCCCTAGGGCAATGCTAAGGAAATACCAGAGCCCAGGGACACCTGGTCACTCAGCTTCAGTTGACGGGGAGAAGGACAGTGGACTAGAAAGAGAAAAATATGATGAGAGAAAAGATAGAGGAGCTGAGAGAGAAAGAAAGGTATGGGGAAAAGGCTAGAGAGCTGGAGAAATCAAGAGAAATAGGGATGAGGAGCCCTGCAGAGAGATGGAGGAAGAAAAAGTAGGGTCAAGGAGCAGGACAGAGAGGCAGAGATGGGCGTGGGGAAGGAGAGGAAGAAGGAAGGGGGGGCTAGGGATAGACAGGGACAGGGAGCAGGACGTCCAGATGGAGAAAGAGAAGGAAGGACAGGGAGCAGGACAAAGGGACTGAGAAATAAAGAGAGGGTCAGATCCTGATGGAGACCAAGAAGGGGGGGAAAAGCCAGCAACGGGCTGGAGGACAGAGACAGGGGAAGAGGAAAAGAGGACCGAGAAGCAGAAAAGAGGAAGAGAGAACAAATAAAAGGGAGAGCCAGCTGGACGGGGCAGGGGAGTACAACAAGAAACGATGGGACAGGCAGCGGGACAGAGAAATAAAGAAGAAACGATGGGGACAGGAAGCAGGGCAGAGGGACAGCGAGAGGAAAAAAGGGGCAGGGAGCAGGACAGAGGTAGAAGAAGAAGCTGCAGGAACAGAGGGGGAGAGAGAAGAAAAAGAAAGGTAGGAAGAAGGATGGGGGCAGAGAGGGAAAGACAAGGAAAGGGAGTAGGACACAGATTGTCAGGGAAAGGCAAGGACAGGGAGCAGGACAGGGCGATACAGAGAGAGAAGAAAGGCACAGGGAGGCAGGACAAAGGGAAAGACAGGCAAAACTAAGGGACGGGGAGCAGGACACAGAAGGAGGTAAAAGAGCCTGGGCTGGGCAGCAGGACAGAGAGATGGAAGGAAAAAACAGCACTGGGCTGCAGGACAGAGATGGAGTGAGAAATAGCTGCGGCAGGGAGCAGGACAAAGTGAGGGCGGGGGGAACCTGAAAAGGGAGTAGGACAGAAAAATAGGGTGGGGGAGAGACAGGGAGCGGGAGAGAGAAGCAGAGAGAGACTTAGAGGGCCAGGGAGCAGGGCAGAGAGATGGAGCAAGAAGGGGAACAGAGATGGGCGGCAGAACAAAGGGAAGGAGAGACAAGAACGGGGAACAGGGAGCAAGACAAAGGGACAGGAGAGGAAAAAAACAGTGACGGGTGCAGGACCGAGATGGAGGAATTTAAAAGAAGAGGCCAGAATGACAGCGAGAGAAAAAAGGAAGAGGGGGCAGGACACCACTGGAGGACAAAACCAGCTGTGATGGGCAGTGGGACAGAGAGACGAAGAAAGGAGAACTAGAGAGCGAGAGAGAGAGGAAAGAAGGCACAGCCAGCTGGAGAGCGGGGTTTAGTGAGAAAGGGTGGGGCAGGGAATGGGACAGAGAGAAAGAGAGAAAAGAGAAAAAGGACAAAAGGACAGCAAGAGAAAAAAGAGGACAGGGATCTGGACAAAGATGGAGAAAGAAGCAGCAGGAAAAGAGGAAGAGAGGCAGAAAGAGGGAGAGGGAGGCAGGAAGAGAGAGAGAACTAAGGGCTAGGGGCAGGATAGAGATCGCAAGAAAACCTGCGGTGGGCAGAAGAAAGGAGAGGGAGGAAAAAGGAATAGGGGCAGGGAGAAGGACAGAGTGACAGACCAGAATAACAACGAAGAGAAAGAAAGAAACAGGGACAGTGAGCAGCACAGAGGGATGGGGAAAGAAAGAGAGGTCTCAGGAGCCCTGCAGAGAGATGGAGGAAGCGGGGAGGGGAAGGGTCAGGGAGCAGCAGAGAGAGACAGAAGAGAGATGAACAGGAAGAAGGACAGGGACAGTGGGATACAGCATGGAAAACCGCAGTGACAGTGAGCAGGGCGGGGGGGGAGGCAAAGAGAGAGAGAAGCAGAAGGAGGGAGAAGGGAAGACAAGGACAGGGAGCGGGACATACAGGCAGAGAGAGACAAATCACGACAGGGAACAGGCCAGAGAGACTGTGAAAAACAGAGCGGGATGCAGACCAGGACAAAGAGACAGAGAAGAAACAACAGCAATGTGCTGCAGGGCAGAGACAGAGGAAGGCAAAAAGAGGGACAGGGAGCAGGAGGGAGGGGCAGCAAGAAAAAGACAGGGGCAGGTAGAGCGACAGGGAAAGAGGGACTTGGAGAAGAGAGGACGGGGAGCAGAACACAGCAACAGAAGAAGAGAGGTATGGGGAAGTGAAAAAAATGACACAGAGGGAAATGGGAGGGGGGGGCTGGGAGGGACTGCGATGCAGAAGAGGGGTGACACGGCCCCGAGGGGCTGGGACTCACCGCAGCTCCCGCTCTCTGCACTGCCAGGCAAATGTTACAGTTCAAGCACTTCTTTCTCTGTCCGTCTGTGCTCTCCTCCCTTCCTCTTCGGTAGCTCCACCTGCGTGCCTGTCCTCACCTCAGCTGGGCCGCAGCTGGAGCAGAGCCCGCACCTGCCAAGACCAACATGGCTGCCCAGCAGCCCCGTGCCCCAGGCCTACAGCTCCCGGCATGCCCCGGGAACCAACATGGCCGCGCGGCAGCCCGTGCCCCGGGCCTACAGCTCCCAGCATGCCATGGGGCGCGGCTTCCTGCTGCCTGGCCTGAGAGGCGGCTCAGGGCCACGCCAGGGCTGGGGCGCTGCTTCCTGGATCCCGTGGCAGCGATGGGCACAGGGACAGGCTGCCAGATCCCGGGGCCAGGTACGTGTGCGGGCTGTCAGGGTCACCCCTGCCTGGTTTTTCCCAGCGAAGCCCCAGGAGGTGCCGAGGCTGCAGCCCTGGGGCCGAGGCTCCAGGAGCCGGGCATTTCTGCGGGCGCTGCTCCCTGCCAGGCCCCACCGCCAGCTGCCGGCTGCCTGGGGCTTCTCCCCGTTGTCTCCAGCTCTGCTTTCCGCCAGCGCCGGGGGCTCCGCAGGACATCTTGCCCACTCCCCGCCACCGTGCTGACCCACGTCTGCAGCTCGTCTGTGGTGTCCACATCAGACAGCTCATTTGGGGGTGGCAGGTCTCTCCTGAAGCACCCTGGGAACGGGGACAGAGCAAACCCCATCCCTCCCTTCCGATCTTTGTCCCCAGGGAGACCCAGTGGAGACGGACCGTGCGCTGGAGAGCGTCCTGCAGGGAGGTGACAGCCGTTGGCAGAGAGGTGCTGAGAGCCACCTGACAGCAAAGGCGTCCGGTGGCCGCAGAGCAGCCCAGGTGAGCTGTGAGTTCCCCCGTGAGAGACCCTGCTCCCAGGGAGCACCTCCCCATAGAGCAAAGGCCGTATCCAGCCAGCTGGTGCTGGGTACGGCTACCCCAAGGGGTCTTCGCAGGGGGGACAGGGTCACCTGCCTGGTGGCTCTGGCACAGACATGATGAGCTGAAGCCCTGTGGCCATGGCTGGCCGGTTCAAAGTCTCCGAGTGCCTCCGCCTTTCTCCCCAGGAGTGTCCAGCCTGGGCACTTTTTCAGGGCGTGACGGATGATGTGAAGATGGATGCTGGTGCTGTCCTGGTGGATCTTCCACTTGGGCACGGTGGGCACCCCCACTTCAGAGTTGTGGTGTCTGAGATCTGGGGCCACCTGAAGAGAGAGACCTCCAGGGAGTTTGTGTTCAATGTTTTGATATCTTGGGGCTACAATGTGCTAGGGATATGGGGCGCTAGGGTTCCAGCGTGCTAGGGTTATGGGGTTTGAGGGTTATGGGAGTTTACGCGACTTAGGATTAAAGCATGTTATTGTTATGGTCAGGATCTGGGTTTGCAAGCGCTGGGTTCCTGGGGTTAGGTTGGTTTTGCCTTATGTTGTGTTCTGGGTGGTCTTTTTTTTGGAAAGTCCTTTTGTAGCTTGTTTGCGTTTTTAGGGTTTGGATAGGGGTCTTTGGTTTTTGTGTGATGTGTCTTCTGCTTGTTTTTTTGCCGTCCTTGTGGTTTGTGTTGCATTTTCTGTCTTGTAACCACCGTTTGTGGTCTAATCTGTGTGACCGGGCCGGGCAGTGTCACTTCTGTTGTGGTCCAGCTCATTTCCACTGAGTCACTAGGTAGGTGGTTAGGTATGGAGGGCTTGCAGTTTGTGGAGAATGACTGCCAGACGACCGACAGCCACTTCTGGGGTGTGGGAGGAGTTCGGGTCCATAGGTAATGACTGCCGGAGGACTAAGTGTACTTCTGAATTTGTGTGGACTCCCAAAGAAATGGTGGGATGCCACCAGCGGCACAGAAGGACAAGGGCTTCCCCAAGGGTACATGGCTTGTTGGTTATTGCTTTTGAGTAAGCAACTGAGTAATTTTGAGTAAGTCTTGTGAGGGGTAGTGGACTCAAGGGGAGAGCTTGTGTTCCTCATCAGTGCCTCAGGGGTTTCCTGTCATTTTTTGTTTGTTTGCTTTTTGTTTGCTGTGCTGAATTTAAAAGGCTTATTGTAGCTCTTTGGATTTCTGTCCTTAAAGGAAGTCTCTAGGATTTCTACCCAGGAGCGAGATGTCCAGAAGGGACTGTCCTTGTACACTGATGTCAGCCTTCCGTCTAGAGCACTGTCTGGTGGTGGTGTATTTTAATGGTAAGGTAACTCAAATGCATCTTAAATATACAAGCTTTGCCGTTGTTCCTGCTATGCCTGGGGGACGATTCTCAGCAGCTCATGAACAGTGTGTTCTGCTGTGCTTTACCCGTTAGAAATAATCTGTCACCAGAAATGTCTTCCTTAGTGCCTGCACAGAGCAAGAACCTCCAGTAGCAAGGGCATGCTGACCCTTGGGCAGCTTCAAAGCGACGGAAAAATGTAAATAGGTTAAAAATCCAGTCCTATGGTAGCAGTGTGTGCGTCAAAGTTCACCTGACTCTCCACGCTTACTCAGCCTGTCACAATGTTTTGCGGGTAAGGGTGGATGAAGTCAGTATAAGCAGGTGTTGTAACTGGCCAGGCAGTTCATCTAAAGAAACGAAACGTTACCTTTGCTTGGAGTGCCATGCCTTTAGATATGGGGGTGTATTGCCTTTCCTTCCCTGGTGTGAGCACAGAGAACTGAGAGGTGTTTCCATCGGGGGGAGGGAAAGCCATCCAACAGTCATCACAAGCCTCAGAGCATGTGGTCCTTGATGGAGGCGTAAGTGCTTGGGACAGTTTTACTTCTAAGCCCTAAGCCCTAAGCCTAACCCTAAAACGAAACCCTAAGCCTATCCCTAAGCCTAAACCCGAACCATAATCCTAACCCCGACCCTAACCCTAACCCTAACGATACCCTAAGCCTAACCCTAACCCTAGCCCCTTACCCTAACATTAAGATAAGGCCAGGAAGCAGGACACGGCGATAGAAAAAAGAGAAGGAGAGGGAGCAGGAGAAAGAGATGGAGAGAAAGGAAAAAATAGCAGCAGGCTATAGGACAGACAGGGAGGAATTAGAAACTACAGACAGGGAGAGAGACAGAGAAAGAGAAAGCAAAAAATAGTGATGGGCTAAAGGCAGAGAGGGAGGAGTTAAAAAATGGGGGCAGGGGACTGGTCTGTGGCCATAAACATAAATGGTCATTGGCTTCTTTGACTGAACTTTCCATGAATGCCACAAGATACACTCAAGCACCCTGAGATGTCCCCTCCCTTTGCCGGCCCTGCACCGCGGGCAGCCGAGCGCCACACGGCCAAGCCCGCTGCATCTGCCCCAGGCTGTCTTGCCCTGGCTGGCTGCTGACAGGAGGGGACACCAGGTGGTGACCGCCTGGGGGGTGACAGGAGGGACACCAGGTGGTGACAGCCTGGGGGGTGACAGGACACCAGGCGGTGATGGGCCCGGGGGGTGACAGGAGGGACACCGGGCAGTGACAGGCCTGGGGGGTGACAGGAGGGACATCAGGTGGTGACAGCCTAGGGGGGTGACAGGAGGGACACTGGGCAGGGACAGGCCTGGGGGCTGACAGGAGGGACACCAGGCAGTGACAGGCCTGGGGGGTGGCAGGACACCGGGTGGTGACAGGCCAGGGGACAGCAGGGAGACCAGCGGCCCGGGGTGGTGACAGGCCCGGGGCTGACGGGCCCCCCCTCCCCTCGGGGGCGCTTGGTGTTAGGATGAAGAGCGCGGGGCCGCCACGCCCACGTGACGCGGGCCTTTTGTCATAATGCGCTGGGTCACGTGAGGCGCGGGGGGTGGGTGCAGTGTGCCGTTGCGTGTGCACAGTGACACGCTCGCAGCGGCCCGTGCGGTTGTCGGCCAGGAAGGCCATGGCGGAGCGCCGCAGCCTCTGAGCGCCGCCGGCCCGCTCGAGCTCAGCCCGCGCTGCTTGCCCTGGCCTCCTCGGTGGAGGAGGAACCGCCGCGGGCCCTCACCTGGCACAGCGGCCGCGACGCTGTCTGCCGCGGTAGACGCCATCACGGAGCAGGCACCTCCTGGCCCCAACCACGTCGTGCGTCCACTACAAGTTCGCCTCCAAGCTGAACCATGACATGGTCACCTTCAACGGCCTCCACATCTCCCGGTGTGACCTCAAGCACCAGATCATGGGCCGCGAGGAGCTGAAGGCGGCCAGCTGCGACCTGCAGATCACCAACGCCCAGACCAAAGAAGGTGCGCAGGGGCGGCGGGCGCGGGGCCTCGGGCACCGCCCGGCTGGCGGTGGCGCAGACCACCCTGCGTCGGCCGTGGCCTGCGGGAGCCGCGCTCTGCTCTTTGTGGGTCATCCCCACGTAGCGTGAGTCAGGCTGGGGCCCATGCCGCCAGCATGCGGCGGGACCGGGAGGGCAAGCGGCGCTGGGCATTAAGTGGGGTGGGAAGCCATAATGCGATTCGGCCACCATCGGTAGCTGTGACTTGTGTTGGGGGCCTCACAGAGCTGTTCTTCTGTAGTTGCTGTTCTGACAACTACCTTCAGATCTGTGTTGTAGACATGGAGCTAGGCGTAGAAGAGTACGTGGTTGATGTGTGACATACGGCGCTTACAAAAGCTTTGGTTTCCTGGAATTCTTCTAGGTAAAATGAGAAGGAAATGTGGGAGCATATCTTGTAATAACCAACTTGCCAGATTTCTTTGAAATGTGGTGGAGAAAGCTGAAAGTGATAGAAATAAAAGAGATGGCTAATTTGAAGAAAAGAAACCACCTGGATTTGGTGAATTTCGTGACTTAATTTTGACTTCAACTTGTTTTACTCCACTGCATTGGAAAATGGGTTTTGCGGCTGTTGCAGAAACTGCCCACTAGCAACATTTTGGATCAGGAGCGTATCTGTGAGTTAAAATCTGTGCAGACCCTTGAAAGCCGTCTTGCGCATGAGTGTTCTCCGTATCTAAATTATACTTTGGAATTTCTTGTTAATATAACTTCTTTTCCACACCAAAGACATGGTCATTCAGATGCTATTGAGCATCATTTCATCATTCGTTTCTAAGGGTGGTTTTTTTTCCTGTACTACATGTTAACCGTATCAGGGCAGTACTGAAATTTTATGGCAGAACGTTTATGGTGGATATACGTAAGAAATGTTCTTAGAGACATCATAAATTCTTTTAAATCTAACAAATGGTGCTTGATTCTTAGAGATGATAATGGTTTCGTATTACTTAGTAGGATATTTCAGTTTGGTAATCTGCCATCTCGATAAGTTTGAATGTGATTAAAGACTTTGGGATGTGACTTTTCAGAAATAAAAAGACTTGTAAAGTGTTTTCATTCCTTAAACATTACATTTCTTTTTTTTTTTTTTTTCCCCCTGTGGTTCTGTGACACTCTTACAACAGGCTTTTCTTTAAAATGTGTACTAGTGTTTTTTTTCCTCTTCCTGTTTCATGTGTTAAAACTTAAAGAGAGTAGTATGTACACTGCGGTAACTGTAACTTCAGCCCTAGCCTTTAAAGTGGTTGGACCTAAAGCTTGCTGTTTGTCTACAGATACTTAAACTATTTTCAGGAGAGTGTCTGTGAAGAGCCTTAACAGCACAACGTTAGGGGTCTTAGGGATGCCACCTGACAGGGCTTGACGAGGTATACAGTATCTTTGGTTTTCAGACCATTGTTCTGATTCGCTCTGCAAAGGTAAGGGCTTTGAATATTTAAAACTGTAGGCAGATTACAGGGGATGCCTGCTGATAGTGCTTTAAAATATTCAGTCCTATCCAGCTTGTGTAAGTACAATAGAAAAAGCATTCTCCTTGGAGAGATCTTTGCATTTTAAGCTTACTCAGTCCAAGTGTCTCAGGTAGTTGTTTTTTTTTGTTTGGGCCTTATGTAAAAGGTCAGAAGGCTTTCCTCCTCTTCAGAAGACTAACAGGGTGTAAGCCAAGGCAAAGCATGGAGAGCTTCAGGCACACGCTGTTCCTGAAAGGCTTTTCAAGGCTGTCTTCCTAAGTAATTTCGTTTGGGCCTCTCTGCTCTGCAAAAAGGGAATCGATCGAACGAATTCACGTCCCTTTGGTTAATTCAAACTAGATGATTAGCTTAAGAGGGGAGATACCACTTGAGTTTGAGCCAATTCTGCCCTACTTGTGAAAGCAAGCTCAAAAAAACCCCAAAATGTCTGTGATCCAAATTCTAGCACTGCCAGTTCTGTTTCCATTTAAACGTAAAGCCCTGAGCAGCTGAGAAGTGTGGTTGTTGATGGATTAAGCTCCAAGAAACAGGCAGAGGCGGCAGGCTCTCTTCTGTGTTCTGTCAGGCTTGAGCACTGGCAGCACAGGTGACTGGTTTTTAGTTAACAGCTATGAAAGCAATGGCGCAGAGTTCTCGTGCTTTAGCTAAGTGCCTGTTTGGTTGCAGGGCAAGCTAGTCAGACTTTAGAATCCGGTTTAGGCAGGTGAGACTTTGCTGTGGTTTGTTTTTCTCCAAAGATCTATGGGTTTTGTAGCCTAACGGAAGCAAAAGCAACTTTAAGCTAGGTCAGGAAAGAACCTCGTGCATTAGCAGACTCTCCTTTAGTGACCTTTGAGTCCATTTTGCTGTTGGCATTCAAACTGTTCTAAAAAAAGGAAAAAGATTTTGCTGCTTGTGTTTGATTCTCAAACCCCAAGATTTCTTGAAATATACTGTTAGTGTGTGGAGACGATGAAAGCGTGATGTTACATATAAAATTTTGCTTTTGTATCTGTAAAGGGATTCTGCGAAGTGCTACGTAATTACATATGAGCATGCATTCTTACGAATTGACTGATGTTTTTCTCTGTATTTATGTTGTTTTCAGAATACACAGATGAGAATGCCCTGATTCCTAAGAACTCATCGGTAATTGTTAGAAGAATCCCTGTCGGAGGAGTTAAAGCTACCGGCAAAACCGATGTTATGTAAGTATCCATAAAGCATTGTATTCTTTGTTAGGGGTTTCAGTGTGTTAACTTTTTTAATGGATATTAGTTTACAGAGGCGTTCTTTCTTGTTAAAGCTGCTGTTAATTTTTGTTGGCATGGGGTAGATTTTAATGTGTCTGTCCGAAAGTGGACTTACATTTTTAGGCCTGCTGGGTCATGGGGTTCGAACTCCAACCGTGGTAACTTTTAAGATTATTCTATTGGGTTTGTTCTTGGGGTTGATTGTTCTGAGACCCAAGTTGTAGATCCTGTTTCCTCGACGTGCAGAGATTCCTTATTATATGTGTTGGCTTTTATGGCTTTTATAGTAAAGACAGATACGCATTGTAGCGTAAACGCATACTTTGTTCCCGTCTCAGAAGAGCCTGATTCTCAGTGTTTGACTATTTCTGGCATTTGGGGGGGATATGGCAGGTATTCTTACGCCCCAAATCTGGGTTTTTTGCATACTAGCTATAGAGGAAAGACCAAGGTTTACCAGTTGGCGAACGATGCAAACAAGAAGTTCCATTCGTAAGCGATTCCTATGCGTTTCCTCAAGACAATGTCCGTTTCAGGCAAGAGAAAAAGAACAGTATCCTAAAGTGTATTGCCTTTTGTGCAAGTACGATGAAGGAATAGTTAATCCTTTCCAAACTTGAAACTCAGTAAGCAGTTTAGCACATTACCAAATGTTACTAGTTATCTTGCTACGTCTGTTTTTACCCTAAGCTGGTATCTGTGCTCCGGGTTTTGGTTCTGTATTCCTAAGATTTACGGAGGACAGAGAATCAGGTGTATTGATTAAAATTACAGCTATTCCAATGCAGTGCTGACTAGAGGATTACTGCTGTCATTTATGTATTCATACAGTCCAGTTCTATATCAGCTACATTAGCATTGTTTGAACGGTCATGTTGTCCAGCCGCCTTAAAGATAGGTCTCTCCACCACAATTAGTAGATATTATTAGCTTGTGGTTTTGCCATGTCTTTCTAATGTTGGTTCTCAATAAATCAAGTAGACGGATGAGTTACACTGTGTCTCGAACAAAGAGTACAGCAGCCTCCCGGTACCCACGAGGCATCTGCAAGCAAAAAACCCTGAATTTATGTGGCTCTGCATCTCAACTTTGGGCGTATTCCTGCAGTAGTTGTTGCAGTGTTTTCAGGCACCCTCTAGTAATTCTGGACACCGCAGCACTGTGCTTATAAACGTGGCCTTGTTTTGGGGGTTAATTTAAACACGTCTGCTTAGTGCTGTCTTGTCAGTGCATCCTCTGTTTCGGGCACCCTCTCCTGGTATTGTAATGCTGCCCTAAAATGAGAGGATAGATGCGGCTAGCATCAAAGGTCAGATACATACCTGTATGTATAAGGGGATAAGGAAGGAACGGCACCGCTGTTCTAGCGCTGAAAATTAACCAGGCAGATTAGCTTTCTAGTCTTTCAGCTGTGAACATTGCAGAAACAACTGGTAGAGTGGTGGATGTTTGGGAATGATGAATGTATGCTGTAATGGTGGAGAGGCCTTCAAAAATGCGTTACTCTCCTTTTAGTACGCTCTTGAAGGTAAATGTATGAAGAATCCATGCTGTGGTAATCTAAAGGATGTCCTTGTCCTTCCTCAACTTCAGGAGGTACGTGGCTGTCGTTGCGAGCCTGGTGGTGTTCTAGCAGTGGCAGGGAGCGTGCGCCTTTCTATTTGTACACCAGTTGCACAGCAGCCTTTGAATTGCCTCTGCTCATGGGACACTTTGGATGATGTGTGAATTGTTTGTTAACGACATCAATGGTTGCATGGCTGATTCATGATGAGTAGCGTGCAGATACAGATCAATGAGTATGTGGAATCTCAGCAAGTTTTCAAATTTAATAAATATTTCCTAAAATGTCGTAGCATTTTCAAGATTATCTTGAAGCAAATTCTGGCAACCAAGACCTTTTTTTTTTGTCACAGGTCTCCTAAATCGCACAAAGGCCTAGGACCTGCTTTCAGGTGACATTTCTACTACTGTTTTTAGTCCATATAGCATATGTAACACATTTAGTGGTTTGGCACTTTCATGGCTAAGATATCTGAACACAGTGCTTGGGCTTCCACAGAGAAACACTGTTCTAAAGACGATGCTGCTGACATTGTTGTTATTTGTCAGATGACTGATTTTTTTCACTTAAGTAAAGGTGCACTTGGAAGTGTCTAGACTATCACTGTTCTTAGAAACTAAAGGACTCCATCTGGTACCTATTTGTAATACTAGCGATACACAGATTGGCTAAAGTTACCTTCGTATTTTGATGGTTGATTATTTATGAACACAAAACTGTAGTAGAGACTTCCTGGTTTTGATACTTATGTAGCAGAGACAAACTATCTGAGGACTTCCCCTTGCACGGTCGTGTTCTATATCTGTAAGCCTTAGAGTAATTTGTGACAAAGTAGAAATGGGATTCTGGGGGGTTTTTTTAGTTGCACTGAATGTACCAAGAGACAACGGTTTATGTATATGAGTAAATTTCCAGATTCACTCGACTATCAGAACATAAAGTTTTGATGTTCAGGTTTTATAATCTGTTTTCAGTGCTTTATGTTTTTGGTACAAGTGCTGTATTTGAAGTTCTGATCACCTTTATTTCTTCTTCTAGAAGTCAAACTGAGCCAGTAAGTGGAACATCAAAAGCAGTATATAAAAACACAGTCTCACACTTTTTGCTGCACGCTGCACTTAAGGTAGCCTTGGATTAATTTTCCAAACATTAACTTAATAGCTTTTCCAGTAAAACATAGTATATGTTGTAAATACAATGTATTTGATTCAGCATAGTAGAAACGGAGTAATGCCATCATTTGCACAGTTCTATCTAATGTGAATATTGGTGTTTGTGCCTAGTAATGCATTGTATTTCATACTGGATATGCTAGACTATTTCCTGAACGACTTTGTGTTGTACAGATAATGTACAATCGTTTTTAGATCACGTAGGTTCAAGGTTTGCACAACTGAACATGGTTTTTGAAAATGTTATCAAAAACCACTGAGAAACCATTATTGTTAAACATGGTACTGTTTCTTACTTTTGACTTGGGGGTTCAAACAAATACCAAAACCAACATGTCCCACACGTTTTGAGGACAGTTCTGTGCAGCTAAATGCTTCCTTTTCATGTCCTTAAAGACTTGGGTATTTGTTCCTGAAACTGTATAATTGAAGCGATATTGTTTGAGTGCATAACTGAGTGCATAACTGTCTTTAATAGATTGCTGTGAATTTAAATATCGTTGCTACACAAAGTGGTATTCTAAAGTTCTACATTTGACCTTTCCGCTTTATCAGATGAAGCAGTTTAGTTTAATAGTTTGTCTGCAAATGAAAATACGTAAAACCCAGTGTACAAATTTTGGCACAAGGTTAGAGCCTGGTGCATTTGTAAAGGGTAAAATCCCTGTCATTTTTCTTAACCTCCGCCTGCAGTACGTTTTTGGATCTGGGTGACTTCAGGGCTGGATGCTGCTTTAATTTCCCAAAGGCTAAGCTTTTCTTTAGGATACTGCCACTTTGAATTTACATTTGGAAAAGGGGCAGCGTTTTTCTTCAGGTTTGAAGACACTGTCGTTCTGCTGCTAAAACAGAAATAAGTAACACAAGGAAATACTTGGCTGATTAGTTTACAAACCACACTGAAAAGAAGTTTCCTGTAGTGATGCTTCCTTTTCAAATAAATATTTTTTAAAAATCCTTTTTAGCTGAAAATTGATAGCTTCCTTACCCCTTCGACTTTTAAGCAGCTGTGAGCATTTGACAAGGGTCCCTCTCTGAGATATTCTGGAGCAATAAGTTGATCTCCAGCGGGTTTGGTTAGTTTAGCTTCTTCTCCTTAACCACATAGGCACTCTTAAGCTGTCACAGGTTTGGACTTTGTTTTGAACAAATACCCACTACACTAGGTTGGAAATGGCTCTTTCAGTGACACTCAGAGGATATAGTGCAGACTGTCAGACTACAGTAGAGGTTAACTATTGCTCTGTTTTTGATTGTAGAACTTGAATGTGAGTTTAATTTTTTGTGAACAGATTGATGACTCTTCTGCATCTATTTCTCTGGCCCAGCTGACTAAGGTACATATATATTCCTAAAAAAAAGTGTTTGCTTTGTATTTTTAAATCTTATACTGTGATCTATAGCTGGAGAACTGTTGTCATGTGAACAAACCTTTAATTTAATTTTTAATAATTTAAAGTATTTCTTTTAACTTTAAAATGTGTGTATATTTTGATACTATCCTGGTAAAGAGTAGTTGCCAGTTTGGGAAGATAGAAGGGGGAGGACCTTATCAGCCGCAACGTAATGTTGCAGTATTACTCATCTTCAAGACACAAAGAAGAAGCACTTCAGAAGCTGTTTACCGTTTTTCATACTTTTCGTTCATTTTGCATTGGAAAGTAACACAATTTTCACAGAAGAATTTAATTGGCTGTAAGTGACGGACATTTCAGGGGGGTTTGCAAGAGCCACAATAGAAGCGTTTCTGGAACACGGACAACTGCATGGCTATTTTTGAATTTCTAGGCGCTACAGTTATAGATCCATGCTTTGAATGCTGCACAATTTCATACACTGTAGTATATATACAGTGGACAACACAATCTAATTTGTTTGATCGCAGACTGTGTAAATTGTGTAAATGCACCTAATTGTTTACAGGAAAATACTGATGCGTATGTGTGGCATATTAGCAAACGTGACCTTCTGAAACTGTTGTAATGCCATGTTTTGCTATGGAACTGCTTGCATTTTTTGCTCAACAACATGTAACTTTGTCTGGGAAAGCACTAGGGATTGCACTTTGTGAAAAGGCGTAGTGCTAGCCAATTAAATTACTAGTCTTTAAAGTTACAAAGATTAGAGAAGGCAGGGCCTAATGCAGAGGAGCTAGTCCTTTCTTCTGAAAATAAAGGCTGGAGTTCCTTTCCCAGAAAGAAAAATCTCTTCCCACTGGTAACTTCTTCCCTCTCTCACTGCAGAAATTAAATTGTGGACATTTGGTAAGAAAAAAAAAAATAGTTTGGAAGGTAGCCACCAGGAGAAATTGGTCTCTGTTAGCGCTGGCCCTAAACATGTCCTTGGTTCTGTAAACTCAGGTGAAGTTTTACTCTAAAATGTGAAAAACTGTCCAAGTGGTGTACACATTTAAGCTTTTGAGAAAATGTAAGTATTTCAGAAAAATAGAGGAACATAAGATAAAGCAGCTCCAGACGGTTCCTTACTCTAACCTCCTCAGTGCAGACTGGCTTAGCATGGAGGCAATGTGTTGTAAAAAGTTTTCTGTTTTATTATGCATTAAATGCCATCTTGAATTTTGGTCTATTCCTAGTAATGTCTTGTGGGTTTTGGATGTGTTTTGTAAACGGCTTGGGTTCAAACAAATTAGTCAAGTATCTGTAAAGTCTTCTGTAAATGTTAATGGAAATGACTTCATAGATGTCGATCTGGATTATGTTACAGTTGAGAAAAAGCTGTGTATATGAAACAGCCCTTTAACAAAATGCTGAAACAAGTTGGTTGCTTTTGTGAATGAATGCATCTAAAACCAAAACCATGAGTGGTTGATCTGAATGATAGGTGCTTGAGGGTCCAAATCATTTACAGTCACTCCCTTAGACCCTGCTTGTATCTGTACTAGTGTGTAATAAAAACATTTGAACAAATACTACTTTAAAAAAATCAGCTGGCTTCAATAATTTGAAGATCCAGTTCTGCATAACATTTATATTACAATTTGTATGTTAAAAGGACACGGTCAACTGGAAAAAAACTGCAGGTTTTGCTTATTGTAGTTAACTTGCTTCCTATGAAGAAGTTAGTGGGGGGGAACATGAAGAGCCTAAGGTTTTGAGTGGCCAGGAATGCTCTTTTCAAGTAGGTTAACAGGCACATAAACATCCTGTGATGATGTAAGGACTCCCCAGAACATCTTTTGGACAACTCTGTTTCATATAAGCAGCTGTTTTCATGCAACCTCAGCTGGCGTTGTGCTGCTCTTTACAGGGTTGGGTGAGTGGTGTTCTCTTTGGCAGTGTGGGCTTAAATGTGTTTCTAATGTATGTGTCAAATAATTACCTGTTAAACAGAGTGCCAATCTGGCTGAAGCCAATGCTTCCGAAGAAGATAAAATAAAAGCTATGATGCTACAGTCTTGCCAGGAATATGATCCAATCAAGTAAGTGTTGATAATGTCAAATCTGTTCTTTGAAGATTATGGAAAGATTGTAGAGAAGTTTGTTTTAACGAGAGAGACACGTGCATACCTTTTTCTTCTTTGCCCCAAACCCTTTTAGTTACATGCAGAAACCCTGGGGTCCACCTCCACCATCATCTGCTTGCTTTCGTTGCGGAAAACCTGGCAACTGTATAAAGAACTGCCCAACAAATGGGGTAAGACTGTGGGGGACTTCTGGTGTTCCTTAGCTTTTCAGTTTTTTACCTTGGCAGTTACGTAACAAATCCATGAATACTCATATTAAGAATTGTTTCTCTTGGGGTGAAAGACAGAGGTTCATATGGCAATGTTGCAAAGCCCTTCAAAATCCAAGGGAAACCTGGCATTATAAATGTAAACTTTTCTTTTTTCTAGGTCATAGACATTAAGTATGTCCACAGATCTTGCTCTGTGCACTTTCATGCATATTTTTATATATTTCAATATTACTGGAAATGTTTCTGGTTTTAACTCTGTTTAATGACAGTTCACAGTTTTTAGTATTTCATGTAAAACCAAGATGTTTCTGTTGACCCCATCTATTGAATATTTGTGCTCTGAATTGCGCTTTGGAGGAGGAGCGGGTTTGTATCTCTTTTCTGAGGGGATGGTGAGCTAAGGGATATTTCACCCTTAAAGAACCTGAACTTAAGCCAAAGAATGGAATGAGTTCAAAACACTGCTCAAGCCTTTGGAACATCCTGGCTATATTCATTTAGGAAAATAAGTATTTTAGTCGAGCAACCCTTATGCTGGGTAAAAGGAGAGGATTAAAGGCCTCTGCTGCTTAAAATAATCATTGAAATGTCATTTTAAGTGTGGGTCTTAAAAGGGGATATGTCTGCATTTCTTTTCTTAACAGGACAAAAATGTTGAGCCTGTTCCCAGAATTAAAGAGCACAGGAATTCCAAGGAGTTTCATGATGGAGGTGAAAGACCCCAATACAAAGGGTGCTATGCTGACAAACACTGGAAAATACGCAATACCAACTATTAATGCGTAAGTATGGAATTAATTGGACTGGCCAAAAAGTGAGCGAGAGAAACCATGCGTGCATGTCTGAGTGGCTATGCAACCAAGTTGGCCAGCATCTGTAATTACGGGGCAGGAAGCACTGTCATTGTGCTTAACCATAGAATCTGGGATACTTTTGAATATTAAAATAGGGTGGTCCTGCTGTTCGTGCCCCTGGAAGTTGGTTAAACGTGTGGTATGCTAAGAATCTGTATTTCTGCAAAACATTTCAGTAGTGTTTGCAGTGGAGTCGTTCTCTCTGAAAGCTCGTTTTGCTTTTGGTTTATGTTTCAAAGGCTTCTTGCAAAATTTAACAAGTAGCTGTTGGGACTGAGATTTCCGCCCCCTCTGACTTTTATCAAATCCCATGTGTGAAACAGACTGAAGTTTTCCTGTTGCTATAAACTAAGAAAATACTGCTGTGTGCTGACAGGAGTGGCTGTTTTAAAATGCACTTGGTAGCACTTCTGTGTTTCTGTCATGGATCTCGTTTTGTAGGAAATAGACTTCTTCCATTTATAAAATGTAGTTACTCGGAGACGAACTTTACCCTGAGCCTGCAATTTACATTTACCCTCTGGCAAAGGAGAGGTGGGATTCATTTCTCTCATAGAAAATGATATAGCCAACTCTGGTGACTTACTGTGGTCTGCAGCAAACGGATAGTTAGGCATTTAATCCACATTCTTCTCCACGGGAGAGTTGGTTAAAACCTTCAGAACTCAAGCCTACTAATGGTTTTTTGAGATGTCTATCAGGTTCCCATACAAAGACAACCAGCATTACCAAGTCTTCTGGGCCCCCAAGGACAATCAATACCCACAACTGGTAAGTAACTGTAACTTCAGAATTTCTTTAAAAAAATTACCTTCAGAGGAACTGAATGGGATTTCTTTCTTTTTCCTCTCCCCACTCCAAAAGGTCATCCAATGAGAGCCAGTCCAGTTCGCTCAGCAGGTGGCAGACCAGGTTGGGAAGTGTAAGTATTCTACAGAAATTCAGTAGATGACTCCTTGTCACCTGTTAAAAGAGGCTGTATAACGCATAACTTATACAACAGCTGATTTATAATGAAGCAAGTATGCACAGATAGTTGTGGAGAATCCAAGTGGTAATTAATTTTTAAATGGCTTCATTTGAATTGGCTTTTACAAAGGGCATCTGTGCTTCCACTAAGGTTATTTAAAATAAAACTCCGGTACATGACTGAAAACAGGACTCTGAAAAATGAACGCTTTTTGAGGAAACCATAATTGCCTATAAAAATTAAAGATAATTAAAGGATCAGATGGAAAGCCACCTTTTCCATTACTGGCTAAATAGGGCTGAAGAAATTGATTTCCCAATAGGACTCAGCCTCCAACATTCTTTTTTTCACAACTTACTTAGTTAATACTGAATGAGTGTCCTAGTTTCGGCAGGGATAGGGTTAAATTTCTTCCTAGTGCTGTGTTTTGGATTTAGTATGAGGAGAATGTTGATAACACACTGATGTTTTCAGTTGTTGCTAAGTGCCCTCCTAGTCCAAGGACAGCTCCCATGCCTACTGACTGAGCTAGGTACACAAGATGGGAGGGAACATAATCCGGACAGCCAGCCCAGCTGGCCAATGGGGTATTCCATGCCATGTGACGTCATGCTCAGTATATGAACGGTAGGCGTGATCCAGGAAGTGCCGATCGCTACTTGGTTATCGGTCAGCGCGAGTGGTGAGCAATTGCATTGTGCATCACTCATTTTGTATATTCTATCATTATTTATTATCATTATTCTCCCTTTTCTGTTCTATTAAACTGTCTTTATCTCAACCCACGAGTTTTTCTCATTCTTACCCTTCCAATTCTCTCCCCATCCCACTGGGGGGACTGGGGGAGTGAGTGAGCGGCTGCGTGGTATTTGGCTGCCTGCCAGGTTAAACCACGACAGTCCTTTTTTGGCGCCCAACGTGGGGCTCGAAGGATTGAGATAACGATAGATCTGACCAAAGTGTGTTAAGGCAAAATTGTTATAAGCATCCATTATATTGATTGGTCACAATGTTGATGTATTGGCTGTCAAAGTTGTGGGGCTGGCTCTCAATGTTGGGTCATGTAATACCTTGCTTGCAGTATATGTTCCCGTTTGTACTGTTTATCATTATTCGGAACTGGGCCAGGATTATAATTTTGTTGCTGTTTTATAAGGTGATAAAATCGTTGGTCGTAAGTCTAATCTGGTATCTGTACTCGGCACTGCCGTCATTTCTGTACCTCGGGAACCACCTCTTAGAAATTATTGGTAATTGCACTTGTTTCTCCTCGGAGAATGAATTTAAGGGGGAGACGGGATGGGACACTTTCTCCCACTTGTTCATCTTCCCTTCCATATCGTCAGAAACTCCTTTTTCTTCTATCCTCTTCACAAAGATGTCCACAATATTCCCTGAGAATTTTGAATATCCTTGGGATGTTCAAACAAGCATGTTCATATTGCTATGTCTCCTGAATGTGGTTCAGGCCTTGTTTAGGGTTAAACAACTATTCAGGAATACTGTCCAGAGATCAACCCTCAGGAACAAGGAAAGAGGGAGGGCAAGCAGCGGTGCCTCATCGGGGCGGGCGGAGCGGCGAGTCTCGGGGGCGGCTACAGACACGGTGGCTACTCAAAACCCCACGACAGGCACTGCGGCTACTCCAACCCCCATGACAACCCCTGTGGCTACTCAAACCCCGGCAACAGTCACCGTAGCTTCTCCAACCCCTGCGACAAGCACTGCAGCCACTCAAGCTCCGGCAACAGGCACTACAATTACTCCAACCCCCATGACAAGCACTGCAGCTACCCAAACCCCAGCAACAGGCACTACAGCTGAACCAGAGGACCAACCTCTGCTGGTATCCGTTGCCCCTGTACGAAAGAGGAAATCTTGGAAGCGGAGATCAGGTCGTTTAGAAAGGGATGATGAAAGAGCAGGGACACCACGAGGAGAGGAGGGGGAAGAGGAAGAACTCATAAACGAGACCGAAACCACCCGATCCCTATCCCTGAGTGAGCTGCGAGATATGCGGAAAGATTTCAGCCGTCGTCCAGGCGAGCATATTGTTACCTGGCTGCTCCGATGCTGGGATAATGGGGCCAGTAGCCTGGAATTAGAGGGGAAGGAGGCCAAACAGCTGGGATCCCTTGCTAGGGAAGCGGGTATTGACAAAGCAATCGGAAAAGGGACACAGGTCCTCAGCCTCTGGAGGCGACTGCTGTCAGGCGTAAAGGAAAGGTATCCCTTCAAGGAAGATGTTATATATCGCCTAGGCAAATGGACTACTATGGAGAGAGGTATCCAGTACCTGAGAGAACCAGGCGTGCTGGAGGTGGTTTATAGTGACCCGGATGACGCCCGAACACCCAAAGATCCAGATGACGTCCAGTGCACCCGATCCATGTGGCGGAAGTTGGTATGGAGCGCACCAGCATCGTATGCCAGTTCGTTAGCAGTACTGTGCTGGAAAGAGGAAGAAGCACCAACGGTGGATGAGGTGGTTAACAGACTTCGGGATTTCGAAGAAACTATCTCCTCCTCCCTTGTCTCGGCTGTAGAGAAACTATCCCGAGAGGTCCAGCAACTCAAAGATGATAGGTCCTATTCTCCACCTGTACGGACCAGTATCTCAGCCATTAGGAGTCAGCGTTTTTCTCCTCAAGAGAGAGGATATCGAAAGTACACACCACGGGGCACCCTGTGGTTTTACCTGCGTGACCACGGAGAGGACATGAGGCAGTGGGATGGAAAACCTACCTTGACCCTAGGGGCACGTGTACGTGAGTTGCAAGGAAAAACAATCACACAAGGGGGTTCTCTCAGGAAAAATGCTGCTCCAGTTTTCAGGAAAACCCTGTCTCACGACGGTCCAGTTTCCAGTGAACAGTTCCCCAGACAGAGTAGAAGGGCTGATCTTACTTTGGACTGTAATGAAGGAATTCTTGACTCACGTTTGCAAGAAGTGAGAAGTGGATACTATGACCAGAACTAGAGGGGCCCTGCCTCCGGCCAGGTGGAGGAAAGGGACAACCGGGTTTACTGGACTGTGTGGATTCGATGGCCTGGCACATCAGACCCACAGGAGTATAAGGCTCTCGTAGACACTGGTGCACAGTGCACCCTAATGCTGTCAAGCTATAAAGGGGCAGAACCCATTTGTATTTCTGGAGTGACAGGGGGATCCCAAGAGTTAACTGTATTGGAGGCCGAAGTGAGCCTAACCGGGAACGAGTGGCAGAAGCACCCCATTGTGACTGGCCCAGAGGCTCCGTGCATCCTTGGCATAGACTACCTCAGGAGAGGGTATTTTAAGGACCCAAAAGGGCATCGGTGGGCTTTTGGTATAGCTGCCCTGGAGACGGAGGAAATTAAACAGCTGTCCACCTTGCCCGGTCTCTCAGAGGACCCTTCTGTTGTGGGGTTGTTGGGGGTTGAAGAACAACAAGTACCAATCGCTACCACAACAGTGCATCGGCGACAATACCGCACCAACCGAGATTCCCTGATCCCTATCCATGAGCTGATTCGTCGATTGGAGTGCCAAGGAGGGATCAGCAAGACTCGCTCACCCTTCAACAGTCCCATATGGCCAGTGCGAAAGTCTAATGGAGAGTGGAGACTAACAGTAGACTACCGTGGCCTGAACGAAGTCACGCCGCCACTGAGTGCTGCTGTGCCGGACATGCTAGAACTTCAATACGAACTGGAGTCAAAGGCAGCCAAGTGGTACGCCACAATTGACATTGCTAATGCAACCTTCTCCATCCCTTTGGCAGCAGAGTGCAGGCCACAGTTTGCTTTCACTTGGAGGGGCATCCAGTACACCTGGAACTGACTGCCCCAGGGGTGGAAACACAGCCCTACCATTTGCCATGGACTGATCCACACCGCACTGGAACAGGGTGAGGCTCCAGAGCACCTGCAATACATTGATGACATCATCGTGTGGGGCAACACAGCAGAAGAAGTTTTTGAGAAAGGGGAGAGAATAATTCAAATCCTTCTGAAAGCCGGTTTTGCCATAAAACAAAGTAAGGTCAAGGGACCTGCACAGGAGATCCAGTTTTTAGGAATAAAATGGCAAGACGGACGTCGTCAGATTCCAATGGATGTGATCAACAAAATAACAGCCATGTCCCCACCAACTAGCAAAAGGGAAACACAAGCTTTCTTAGGCGTTGTGGGCTTTTGGAGAATGCATATTCCAGATTACAGCCTGATTGTAAGCCCTCTCTATCAAGTGACCAGGAAGAAGAACGACTTCAGATGGGGCCCTGAGCAACAACAAGCCTTTGAACAAATTAAACAGGAGATAGTTCATGCAGTAGCCCTTGGGCCAGTCCGGGCAGGACAAGATGTGAAGAATGTGCTCTACACCGCAGCCGGGGAGAATGGCCCTACCTGGAGCCTCTGGCAGAAAGCACCAGGGGAGACTCGAGGTCGACCCTTAGGGTTCTGGAGTCGAGGATACAGAGGATCCGAGGCCCGCTACACTCCAACTGAGAAGGAGATATTGGCAGCATATGAAGGGGTTCGAGCTGCTCTGGAAGTGGTTGGTACTGAAGCCCAGCTCCTCCTGGCACCCCGACTGCCGGTGCTGGGCTGGATGTTCAAAGGGAGGGTCCCCTCTACACATCATGCAACCGATGCTACGTGGAGTAAGTGGGTCGCACTGATCACACAACGGGCCCGAATAGGAAACCCCAGTCGCCCAGGAATCTTGGAGGTGATCACGAACTGGCCAGAAGGCAAAGATTTTGGAATATCCCCAGAGGAGGAGGTGACACGTGCTGAAGAAGCCCCACTGTATAATAAACTACCAGAAAACGAGAAGCAATATGCCCTGTTCACTGATGGGTCCTGTCGCCTTGTGGGAAAGCATCGGAGGTGGAAAGCTGCTGTATGGAGTCCTATACGCCAAGTTGCAGAAACTGCTGAAGAAGAAGGTGAATCGAGCCAGTTTGCAGAGGTGAAAGCCATCCAGCTGGCCTTGGACATTGCTGAACGAGAAAAATGGCCAGTACTCTATCTCTATACTGACTCATGGATGGTGGCAAATGCCCTGTGGGGGTGGTTGCAGCAGTGGAAGCAGAACAACTGGCAGCACAGAGGTAAACCCATCTGGGCTGCCGCATTGTGGCAAGGTATTGCTGCCCGAGTAGAGAACCTGGTTGTAAAAGCACGTCACGTAGATGCTCACATACCCAAGAGTCGGGCCACTGAAGAACATCAAAACAACCAGCAGGTGGACCAGGCTGCTAAGATTGAGGTGGCTCAGGTGGATCTGGACTGGCAACATAAGGGTGAATTATTTATAGCTCGGTGGGCCCATGATGCCTCAGGCCATCAAGGAAGAGATGCAACATATAGATGGGCTTGTGATCGAGGGGTGGACTTAACCACGGACGCTATTGCACAGGTTATCCATGAATGTGAAACGTGCGCTGCAATCAAACAAGCCAAGCGAGTAAAGCCTCTTTGGTATGGGGGATGATGGTTGAAATACAAATATGGGGAGGCCTGGCAGATTGATTATATCACACTCCCACAAACCCGGCACGGCAAGCGCTATGTGCTCACCATGGTGGAAGCAACCACCGGCTGGCTAGAAACATACCCTGTGCCTCATGCCACTGCCCGGAACACCATCCTGGGCCTTGAAAAGCAAGTCCTATGGCGACATGGCACCCTAGAAAGAATTGAGTCAGACAACGGGACTCATTTCCGAAACACCCTCATAGACACCTGGGCCAAAGAGCACGGCATTGAGTGGGTCTATCACATCCCCTACCACACACCAGCCTCCGGGAAAATCGAATGATACAACGGGCTGCTAAAGACAACACTGAGGGCAATGGGTGGTGGGACATTCAAGCATTGGGATACACATTTAGCAAAAGCCACCTGGTTAGTCAACACTAGGGGCTCTGTTAATCGAGCTGGCCCTACCCAATCAAGACTTTTACATACTGTAGATGGAGATAAAGTCCCTGTCGTGCACATAAGAAATATGCTGGGGAAGACAGTCTGGGTTACTCCTGCCTCTGGCAAGGGAAAACACATCCATGGGATTGCTTTTGCTCAAGGACCTGGGTGCACTTGGTGGGTGATGCGAAAGGATGGGCAAGTCCGGTGTGTACCTCAAGGGGATTTGATTTTGGATGAAAATAGCCAATGAACTGAATTTTATGATGTCAATTGTTATATGATATTGTATATCATTATTTCTATGGTTGCTATCAATGGTATAGCAGTGAAAATCACCCAGATTAATGAAGAATGAACTAACTCCGATGAAACCGAGCAAAGTGCAACGATGATAGAACTGGACGAGCGCAGCAGTACCGAAATGAGAACTGGCTTCAGGATGCAACAGCCCAACACCACACACCATCTTTCTGGCCCTGAAAGACTGTTATGACAGATGGAGCCCAAAGTTGTGGACTAAAAGAACTCAATGGACATTTATATATATTTATGTATATATATGTATGTATATGTATTATATGTATATATGTATGTATATGTATTATATATGTATATATATAAAAAAGATAGTGATTAATTGAAAGGTATCGAAAAATGTGAGACCTAAGCATAACGTAAATGGTATAGAATAAGGGGTGGATACTGTCCTAGTTTCGGCAGGGATAGGGTTAAATTTCTTCCTAGTGCTGTGTTTTGGATTTAGTATGAGGAGAATGTTGATAACACACTGATGTTTTCAGTTGTTGCTAAGTGCCCTCCTAGTCCAAGGACAGCTCCCGTGCCTACTGACTGAGCTAGGTACACAAGATGGGAGGGAACATAATCCGGACAGCCAGCCCAGCTGGCCAATGGGGTATTCCATGCCATGTGACGTCATGCTCAGTATATGAACGGTAGGCGTGATCCAGGAAGTACCGATCGCTACTTGGTTATCGGTCAGCGCGGGTGGTGAGCAATTGCATTGTGCATCACTCATTTTGTATATTCTATCATTATTTATTATCATTATTCTCCCTTTTCTGTTCTATTAAACTGTCTTTATCTCAACCCACGAGTGTTTCTCACTCTTACCCTTCCGATTCTCTCCCCGTCCCACTGGGGGGGCGGGGGGAGTGAGTGAGCGGCTGCGTGGTATTTGGCTGCCTGCCAGGTTAAACCACGACAATGAGCAAATGGTTGGAAAAGTCAACACTGTTCTTTTATGACAATTTTGAATTTCTTCAATTTAGTCATCTCACATAGCCAAGACGCTTTCTCTCAGTTGGAGAGAGAGGAGTCTGTTTTACCCATTACTGCAGCGTCAAGCTAGTCCTTCCTTTTGCTATAAGTTTGTTATAGATAGATTGTAAGAGTGCATTGTGTTTATAAAATCTAAAGGTAAATCAAAAGAAAAACCAGGATCTGATATCTCCAATTCAGTCAGCAAGAAAACAACAATTCAGGGACAGGACCAGGCCAAATACCTCATGATGAGGCAACAACATAGGAAGCGTATGTGGAAGAAGTTAAAAGAAGTTCCAGAGAAGATTAGTTAATATCTGTGCAGTACTTGGAAGATCAGAAGTGTGATGTATTAAGTGTATCAAGGAGTGGCAGAGGAGCAGTGGGCACTTGGCCCACGGGAGATGGGAGTCTTTTTCAAGTGTGGGCAGCCTCCATCCACAGGTGCAAAGCTGAGTATAAGGAGAGAAGACTGAATGAACTGTTGGGGGTGAGGATGTGGAAGGCAAGTATGAGGATCAGGAAATGAGCGTAGTCTCTAATGAACAGAAAGCAGGGAGAAAAATGCTTAAGTTGGCAGGATGCCATTGGCCTCCCTTATCTAGGGAGGAGTTTTACAGAGAACAACGGAGACTTAAAGAGGAGGAAGTATTTGGCTCAATGAAGTTGCCTTGTTTTTCACGTTTGTATTTCAACAGCGTATCGGACTGCAATTACACTAAAGTGCATCTGACATAAGGAAAAATGACAGTGTTTTTTCCAATAGAATTTTTCGTTGCAGATAGTAAGCATGCATAACTAAAACAAGACAAATGGAATTGAAAAATGTTATCAAATTCCTCAATTTGCAGTAGCATTATGTCAGCAGCTGAAAGAAGCTTTGACATAAGCGTATGGAGAGGAGAAAAAACCCAAACCAAATTTGGGAGGAAAAAAATTGGGGAGAATGACTGTTTTGAATTAACTTCATTTCTTTTTCTGTGTGTTGTGGTTTTTTCCAGGTCCAAGTCTCCTTATAGTGCTTCACCTTACTCTACAAGTTCGTCTACCTGCTCCACATCAAGATCAGGTTCTTCCCGCACTCGCTCCTACTCTCGCTCATTTAGTCCTTCCCATTCTCGTTCCTACTCGCGATTGCTGCCGTATCCAAGAAGAGGCAAAGGGAAGAGGCGTAACTATCGTTCTAGGTCAAGGTCACACGGTTATCAGCGTTCAAGGTCAAGGTCACCCCCATACAGAAGATGCCATTCACGGTCAAGGTCTCCAGTATTTAGAGGCCAGTCTCCCACTAAACAGACTATACCTCAAGGGGAAGGAGGAAGGGAGTATTTTAACAGATACAGAGAAGTTCCACCATATGATCTGAAAGCTTACTATGGCAGATCTCTTGACTTTAGAGATCCATTTGAAAAGGCAAGGTACCGGGAATGGGAAAGGAACTACAGAGAATGGCATGGAAAGTTTTACAAGGGCTATGCTGTTGGCGCTCAACCTCACCCTCCAGTAAACAGAGAGAACTTTTCTCCAGGTAGGTTTGGTCCACCTGGGACCAGACAAGAGAATTCACCATATGCTCGGGGACGTAGGGAGGATTATCCTGCTTGGCAGAGCCACCAAAATCACAATATAGCTGGAAATTACCCTGAAAAACCTTCTGAAAGAGAGAGCCATGGCATCAAGGATCCTACCAAATCAAAAGAGAAGGAGGTGAAAAATCCACTGGGAGATGGCCAAGGAAATAAGCATAAAAAGAGAAGAAAAAGGGATGAGGATGAAGGATTTCCCAATGCTGAGTTGTTAGCAGGTGCGAGAAAACCAAGAGAGCCAGTTCCAGCAGAAGACGTTAAAATGGACTCCCTGTTCATGGTCCCAAGCAGAGAGGATGCCACCCCTGTGAGAGATGAGCCTATGGAAGCAGATTCTATTGCTTTCAAACCGATGTCTGAAAAGGAGAAAAAAGAGAAGGATAAGCCAAAAGCAAAAATTGACAAGACAAAGCGGAAAGTAGAAGTGGCTGTTCCTCCTAAGACAGACAATATAATAAAACTAGCTAAAGCTTCCTCGAACGGAACTCTCCTCGAACGGAAGAGAGAAAGCAAGAAGAGAGAAGGGAAGAGAGAAAGCAAGGATTTAAAGAACCTGACTTGCTGCTCTGATATTGCTCATTTACATCAGTTATAGGTGTTTGTGATTAAGTTTAGGGTTAGGGTTAGGGCTCAGTGTTACGGTGAGGGTTAGGTTTAGGGTTAGGGTTAACATTAGGGTTAGGGCTTATCATTAGGGTTATGGTTAGGGGCAGGGGTTAGGTTTAAGGTTAGGGTTAGGGTTAGGTTTAGGGTTAGGCTTAGGGTTATCGTTAGGGTTAGGGATAGGGTTGCGGTTAGGATTATGGTTTGGGTTTAGGGTTAGGGATCGGGTTAGGGTTTCATTTTACGGTTAGGTTTAGGGTTAGGGTTAGGGCTTAGGGTTACGGTTAGGGTTAGGGTTAGTTTTAGGGTTAGGATAGGGTTTGGGTTAGGGTTCCGGGTTAGGGTTTAGTTTTAGGTTTAGGTTTAGGGTTAAGGTTAGAGTTAGGGCTGGGGTTCAGGGTTAGGGTTAGAGTTCGGGATATGGGTTAGGGTTAAGGGTTAGGGTTAGAATTAGGGTTAGGCTTATCATTAGGATTATGGTTAGGGGTTGGGGTTAGGGTTAGGGTTAGGGTTAGGGTTAGGGTTAGGGTTAGGTTTAGGGTTAGGCTTAGGGTTATTGTTAGGGTTAGGGATAGGGTTGGGGTTAGGATTATGGTTTGGGTTTAGGGTTAGGGATTGGGTTAGGGTTTCATTTTAGGGTTAGGTTTAGGTTTAGGTTTAGGGTTAGGATTAGGGCTTAGAGTTAGGGTTAGCGTTAGGGTTAGTGTTTGGGTTAGAGTTTAGGGTTAGGGTTTAATTTTAGGGTTAGGGTTAGGGTTAGGGTAAAGGTTAGTGTTAGGTTTAAGGTTAGGGTTAGGGCTGGGGTTCAGGGTTAGGGTTAGAGTTCGGGATATGGGTTAGGGTTTGGGGTTAGGGTTAGCATTAGGGTTAGGGCTTATCATTAGGGTTAGGGTTAGGGTTAGGGTTAAGGTTAGAGTAGAAACTGTAAAGGCAGAGTCCCAGGGAGTTTCTCCCCATAGAACTACTACTTAAAGTAATCTCTTTTATATTTAATCCCTGCTTGTGCTTCTGGTTTTATGACAGAAGAAATGCTATTTGAAATCTGCTTTTCCCTGTTTAACTTCTTCCGGATACCCATGCCCTCACCTCGGTGCCGTTGCGGGGTCTGTGGCATTTCGTAATGCCAGGAGTACGGAACAACCCCAGCGAGCGGCGTGGGCCGCCATCTAACTTTTTAGACTCGAATGATCTGCAGTTGCCAGGTTGCTGTCTCAGGGTAGGCTCAATATTTGCACCTTGCGAAATCGGTCCTCGACCGAATATGTGGGGGAAGAGGAGTGGCAGAACGGCGGGCTTGAACGCACGGAGTCATTTCTGAAGGAGCTCAATCTGCTTATGAGGGCGTGTGTTCCAAATGCTGTGTTTCACTGCCAGCTACGCAAGTAGAAATGGTGATTGGTAAATTAAGCCAAAGTATACTATTTGGTGTTTTGTGATTTTTCGGGTGTTTCTTTTTTTTTTTTTTTCTTCTATTTTGGCTGAACAGAGTTACTAGAACTTACCTATGCTGCGTATTTTTACTTCTCTGAAGAAAACAGATTTCTCTAGTTGTCGGTATGCTTGTAAGTATATTTCTGTTTGGATACATCCTCCCACCATGTTTTGGTAAGGCTTGTTAAGAGACTCCCCGTCGAAAAAACCTTCTACATTGGCCCTTGAGGGGTATCCTCTTGAGGTGAGAGAAAACAGGCACGGGAAGAAACGGGGGGAACCGCAAAACCTCAGTGATTTGAGGCTGCTGTAGGCTTTAGCATGATGGATGTCTGACTGAGGCCCGATACTTGGAGAGGGCGCTCGAAGGCCGCATATTCGAGGGCAGAGGGATCACGCCCGTCCACGCGTGTTTGCACGCACTTGTAATTGGAGCACGCTCTGCAAATGCTCGTACCGGTCACGCTGCCAAGTGACTGAGGACGACAGGCCCAATCAGTGGGTCAGGAGAGCAGCCTCACCAGCTTCTGTGGCATCCACAAAATACTTGTTACACAGACCTCCGCAGGGGCAGACTTGAGCAAGCAAGTCCAACTCCTGCCCCTGCAAGCGCCCTCATGCAACTTAGGTAGTTGAGGATGGGTTTTTAGGCAGGTTGGCTGAAGTGGGAGAGAACGAGGGGGGACTACTTCGGTAGAGAGCTAGTCAGAAAACAGTTCAGTGGAGGGGACCGTAATGAAAACGTCTTCAAACCGATATAAGAGGGCCATGGGCATGTACTGTTTCTAGACTAGAACTGGGCGCATGGCGAAGTGTACGCTTACAGATGTTTTCATTCTGTTTCTTTGTCTAGCAATGCCGCTTCCTTCCTGCAATGGCTTCTCTCTGTTCATTGTTTGCTAAACCTACAGAGAAGTCATTTCTGGGTAGCTAGTGAGATGCTTGAATGTTGGGTGGCTGGCGTTGGTGTGCTTTGGGGTCTTTTGCATTGTTCTCCCCTCCCTCCTTCGCTCCCCCTAGGTTACGGTGAGTGTCATGGTAGGGTAACAATCCCAGTGGTGGTCAAACTTCTGGAAAAGGTCTTTGTGTACTTGCGATATCACAGCTCCTTCTACTGGCATGACTGCTTCACACTACCTTTCCTTGCTCGTACAGGTACTGGACCAAATACCCACGCCGAATTTGAATTAGCGCCCCTCCTTGTGCGTGCTCTTTTGTACTTTGATGCCTTCTCTCTGGGTGGATTATTTTAACCCCAGGTTGTTTAGAGGAAAAAAAATAGGAACTGTGTAGCTATTTAAGAGATTAGAATAAAAGGACTTAATTCAGACTAAATGAATGAAGTTCTTGCACCTTTGTAAATGTTGAAGAATTCCATTGCTGTGTAACGGCTGAACCTGTTAACTTATTAAACCACATGGAAATCAAAACCTGACCTCGAGTCTGACTTCATACCTGCTGGAGTGCGGTGAGTTGGGCTTTGGCTTTCTAGAAGTTCAGGGAGGTAGTTGATTTGTAGCCCTCTTTTGTAGACTGTTGTCTCTGAACAGCCCTTTTTGCCAAATGCAGGTACATGGGTTTACAATCTGTAAGACCACGGCAAGGGCTGTAGCCTTTGTGGTGCTTCTAGGAGGCGAGGGATTCCCGAGACTGCGACGTCAGCCCCAGAAGGTGTGAGCAGTGCCGAAATCTTCAGCAGACCCCGGACATGCGGCAGTACCCTGGGAGGGCTGGTTACAGCTTCTTGGGGTGCCCTAGCGGAGTGGGGAGAGCCCTGCCCTCTCCCTCATTAGCACCCGCTTTGGCATTTTTTTTCTCCCTTAGCCTGCCCTGCTTTCCCTTGTTTCTTGTCCTCGCTTTGTTGCGGGGCGTACAGTTCCAGCTGCAAGGAACTGTAGGCCAGAGAGCCGGTGGCTGTGCATTTCTGCTCCAGGAAGGGCTCATCCTGCGGGGAAAGAGGTGGTGTTGGGCCAACACGCTGGCCTTGCTGCCTGGGGGGGAGGAGGGGGGGCTTGTCTCCCACACACGGTTCCTGTAGCGTGAGCCATAGTCAGCACGTTCTGAGCGGCAGAGGGGCCGTAAGGGGCTAGGAGACAGACATATGGGGCTGTGTCTAAGAGAGGGAACCGGGTAAAGGAAAAACCCTGGCCTGCTGCTGAGGGGGGCACGGGTAAGGGGGGGCCGGGGCAGAGGACACGGGCATCACCACGGGGTCAGGACTTGAAGAACGCTGCCTCTTGGAGCCGTTGGCTGGCGGAGCAAGCCAGGAGTGGTAGTCTTCCGGCACCGGGCTTCCGGGTGGCAATGTTAGTTTTTGGGGCTTGCGGCGACGTGTAGTCTTTCTTACAGCCGCCTTCCCTGCAGGAGGTGTAGTTTCCTGCCATTGCTCCATAGTTTTTTGCGGTGTTCGTGGGCCGGCCGTTCAGCGAAACGCGGTACAGCCGCACGCACCGACAGCGCGCCTGCCGTCGTGCCACGCCGCTCACGGCTGCCACCTCGTGAGCAAAACGCGGCACTGCACAGTGGCGCCCGCGCGTGTTCGGGTGAGCCGCCGCCTTCGCTGCTGCCACCCAGTGTCTGACAGTCGGTACTGCAGGTCTGGTGACGCGCCGGCCTCGCTGCTTGGTCTTGTGACCAAGATGTGGTACTGCGCCTGGGCGAGCCCTTGATCACTGCTGCCATTTGACGAAAACCCGGTATTGCAGCATACGTATGGCCCGCGCGCAATAGCGCTGCTGCCTCCCGTTGACTGATATAAGGTACTGCAGCTCGGCGTTCGCGCATGCGCACGTCCCGGGAGCAGCCTCAGGCCCCTCCCACGCGCCGCCGCTGGCCTGCGCATGCGCGGTGCCCGGGAGCAGCATGGCGGCGTGGTTCATTTCGTCGGCGGTAGGTGGGGGCCGGGTCCACCGGTGTGGCGAGCCAGACCCTTCGGCGGTCGCAGGCTCGGGGGTGTCTCCCGCCCGCCTGGGGGTAGTGCATTGGCGGCGCTCGGCACTGTGGTGCGCAGGAGCTCTTGGGAGCGGGCTAGGGCCTTGCCTGTACCCCATTCGGTTGTGAGAGTCCTGTTGCTGCCCCGGGTGCCCCGGAGAAGAGCGGAGGCCCGTGGGGTGGTTCCAGCCTGGGGTGAACAAAGATAACTGTCGATAACAATCGCTCGTTCTTTTCGTTGCCTGGGGCGGCCCTGACGACCAAGTTACCTGTTCCTCCTCTCGTGGTTGTGTTAACTGCATCTGGCTTAGGTTGGCTTGTGTCGTCCTTGGCTTGCCTTGTTATTTTAGCAGGGTGTGTGAAAAGTGAAAGGTCTAATAGTCGCTGTCTCTTTAGACTAGCTGCCGTGGCTGAAGTTGAAGAGAATGGAAAAAGGCGAACCAGCTGAAGAGTGAAGCAACATGGATCCAACTGGAAGATGCCTCCATGTGCATAATAGAGAAACCCTCTGTAGAGGGATCTGGACAGGCTGGATCGATGGGCCGAGGTCAATTGTATGAGATTCAACAAGGCCAAGTGCCGGGTCCTGCACTTCGGCCACAACAACCCCACGCGATGCTAGAGGCTTGGGGAAGAGTGGCTGGAAAGCTGCCCAGAGGAAAAGGACCTGGGGGTGCTGGTTGACAGCGGCTGAACATGAGCCGGCAGTGTGCCCAGGTAGCCAAGAAGGCCAACGGCATCCTGGCCTGTATCAGAAATAGTGTGGCCAGCAGGAATAGGGAGGTGATCGTGCCCCTGTACTCGGCACTGGTGAGGCCGCACCTCAAATACTGTGTTCAGTTTTGGGCCCCTCGCTACAAGAAGGACATTGAGGTGCTAGAGCGTGTCCAGAAAAGGGCAATGAAGCTGGTGAAGGATCTGGAGCACAAGTCTTGTGAGGAGCGGCTGAGGGAACTGGGGGTGTTTAGCCTGGAGAAGAGGAGGCTGAGGGGAGACCTTACTGCACTCTACAACTATCTGGAAGGAGGTTGTAGTGAGTTGGGTGTTGGTCTCTTCTCCCAAGTAACTAGCGATAGGACGAGAGGAAATGGCCTCAAGTTGCGCCAGGGGAGGTTTAGGTTGGACATTAGGAAAAATTTCTTTACTGAAAGAGTGGTCAAGCATTGGAACAGGCTGCCCAGGGAAGTGGTGGAGTCACCAACCCTGGAAGTATTTAAAAGACATGTAGATGAGGTGCTTAGGGACATGGTGTAGTGGGCATGGTGGTGTTGGGTTGATGGTTGGACTTGATGATCTTAGAGGTCTTTTCCAACCTTAATGATTCTGTGATTTGAGTGAGGAACGATCCCAATTAATAGTCCTCAGCAGACTACATCGCTAACGTGTAATGCAGGGTCTGTACATGTATCCAAAGGTACAGTATGTCCATGTATTGTGTGTGTGTGAGTGAGAGAAATGCTATGTATCTATGAACCCTCACATTTAAAAAGCTGTAAGATACTAGCTGTGCTCTCTCAGATGAATGACAGTTGAGTAACCGGAGCTACAGAAGAGGAAGGGGGAGAGAGAGTGAGGGAGAAAGAAGCATCCGAATTGTACATTTCTCTATGCGGCGCCAAGAGCGGGAGCTGTGGTGAGTCCTGGACCCTTGGGCGTGCATCTCTCTTCTTCCGCGTCCCAGTAACTCCCTGCCCCGCTCTGCATCCCCCACCCCTCCCAGATCCCTACCCATGTCTGCCTTTCCCTGCCTCCTCCTGTCTGTTGCACTGTTCTTCATTCCTCCATTGTTCTCTTTTTGCCTATCCATCTGTCTGCCTGGCTCCCTGACCCTCTCTCTTTCCCTCTCTGTCATTTTTTCCACTTACCTGTACTCCTGTTCTTCTCTCTATTCTTGCATCCAGCCCTCTGTCCCTCTCTTTATCCCTCGGGGGTCCTGGTCCCTGTTGCTCTTTTTGTCTCTCCGCCTCTCTGTCCTTCTCCCTGTCCCTGTTTTTTTTCGTGCTGCATCTCTCTGTCCTGCTTCCCATCCTCTTTTTCTGTCTCTGTCCCTCTGTGCTGTTCCTTGCCCCTGTCCCTCTCCCCCAGCCCCCCCATTCTCTGTCGTTCTCCCTGCCCGCCCCCTGCAGCCATCTCTCCCCCAGTCTGTCCTGCTCGCTGTCTCTCTCCTTTTTTCTGTATTTCATTTTCTGGCTGCCTGTCCTTCAGCTTTTTTTATATCCCTCCTGTCCTTTTTTGCTATTCCTCTGTTCTTCTGCCTGTCCCTCTCTTTTCTTTCTATGTCTACTTTTATCCAGATGTCTAACCCTATTTTTTTATTATTTCCTGTCTCTCTTGTGTCACATTGCTTTTAAATTTTTTTTTTCCTATATCTACTTTTATCCAGCCATGAAAGTACAAGGCATATGGAAGGGATCCATAGTGGTCTGTAAATACAAGGTACGTCAATGATGTATGTCTACATTTTTCCTAAGGTACTTGTAGTGTGGACTTTAAAGTTAATATTAAGAATGTGCCAATTCTCCTTCTATAGTTTTTTATTAAATATTTTAACACAAATACTAAAATAAAATAAGGTCTGTTCTGGAGCATGTTACGCCTATGCAAAGCTTACTTCCCTCATTTATTTCCTATTCCTGAAAGCATGGTCTTCTGTTTTTGTGCGCTTACTATTAAATGATACTGTGAAAATAATTTTGTACCAGAAGAGGAAAGAAACTGTTTGTAAGAGATCAGATATTCAGAAGAAACAGACTTTGTTTTCATTATAAAAGCTTTATGCTTTTTCAGTGAATAAGTATTTAAAATATCTTATAGTAGTAATTGAAAACTTTACTGACATACTAGTATCTGTACTTAAGGCAATCAAAGTCAAAGAAGAGACATGGACAAATCAGGACAAATTGGCTTCGCTTCTGCATGTTTTCCAGGCTTTCCCAAGAAACATTAGCGGCCTTGTAACTAGTGACAGTGAGTCCTGATGTGGTTTTGGTGAGTTATTGCTTCAATAATGTCCTTTTTCCTTAACCTACAGTGTGTAATTTTTGACTTAAGTTCGAAAGAGATTTTCCAAAATGGAAATATTTCTCATTCAAAGGAGGTGCATTTTATGAACTTCCCATCAGAGTGGATCTTCAGAGATGATATACTTGGCAGTAGAAGTCATCAGCAACAAGACTTTTTGTTCTCTTTAAAAACAAAAACAAAAACAAACCCAAAAAACCAAACCAAACAAAAAACCCCCAGTCAATTTCCTCCCAAAGACCCAAGCACAGCACATCTTCCAACAGTTGATGGCGTCATTGGTTCCCAGTTGTAACAGTTGAGAGATCATGAAAACGTGTTCCTCTGCATGCTTCAGTACAGCCAAAAGCATTAGCAAATCTGCCAGTCCTTTTTGGTAGCCTTATGTATTGCAGCACTGGGGATTTGCTTTGGGTTTCGTTTTTTTTTTGTTCCCAAAAGTAGAACCATATGGGGGATTTTGTGCCTCACCGATTTTTCTATCATAAAAAATAGTTTTCTATCATAAATGAAACTTTAAAAAAGAAAGTTAAAATTGTATAATTTCCAAACTTGCATTTAAAATGTAACTGCCAAATAGCTGTAGCATACAATTTATTAGGTGTAGTTAAGCAGTTAGGTAGTTGCTCTAAATGTTTAAAAAGAGAGGCAACTGAACGTTACGGGTTTTTTTCCCAATCTTTTGACCGAGTGCTCTGAAGTACTTTATTTCTGTCTCGCTTTCAATGGCGTGTTTCCCCGGCAGTTTGGTAGCATCAGTCTCGGCGCAGCTGGCCAGGCGTCCTTCCTAGTCACATAACACACGCAAAACCCCAGTCAAATGATAGCTGTGTATTGTAGAGATAGATAATTTAACGGTATGAATTCACAGCTCTGCAATTTAAATTAATGCAAAAGGAAAATCAAATACTTTTATGGTATAACTCATCTTCTTGTATGTAGATAAACGTATGCACACCTTTTTAGCATAAAATGAATTGCTGAGATTTGTTATTTCTTTTTCATTTTACTCTTCAAAGTTTTACACTTCACTTTCAACTTTATCGACCAAGCAAGCGAGATGTGCAGCAGCAGCAGCAGCGCAAGGGCTGGAGCTGCGGCGGCGGATCCGTGAGCGTAGATGCTGATTACGGTACACCCTTGTCCTGCAGCCTCACGGGGTTATCTCCCTGCAGCGGTGCTGTAAGGAAGGGATGAGGCGTCTTCCGACACCAGCGAGAGTGTTTACTTCTCTGCTAAGAACGCGTTCAAAATCGTGTCAATTAGTCTTAACGCTGATTTTAAGCGTTCGAATCGCTCTAGCTTTTAAAGGACGTGTTGTATTTCGAGCTGTCCTGTTTGCCTAGCATCCTCCTTTAGCTCAACTACTACCCTATCCCTTATCCTGACTGAATTCCTCTGCTGCCTTCGGTGCTATTTTTTTAATATGCTGAAATACCATTTGGGATTTTTGTTTTTCAGATGTCTCGTTGTAAGCGTCCCGTGGTGCTCAGGAGAGACCCCCGGCCCAGGTTTGCCTGCCGGTCGTTAAACGTGCTGAGGGTAAGGGGCCAGCTGCCAGCCTGCGGGACAGGGACTGTGGGGGGCTGCAACCGTTTGGGGGGGCCGCCCCTCCTTTATTTTTCTAGCAGAGCCCCCCTTTTTGGCGGGGGTCCGTGTGTACATACGTAAATGGCATTATTAAAGTAACGAGCTGCCGGTTGGGGCCGTTTCCCTTGTTTTGTGCCTTTTTGGGGAGGTGAATAAAAAGGGGGGGTTTTGGGGTCTGGGGGGGTGATGATGTCATTTGGGGCACCTCAACATCACCCGAGGGGTGATGATGCCGTGGAGGAGCAGGTGAGTGGGGAATGGGGGGGGGTCCCCCCCAAAAAAGGGGGTCACAGACCAAAAATGCCTGAAAATTCACAGTCAGGTTTCAAAAATTTTTAAAAACTGTAAATATATGTGTGAGGCATTGAAATAGAGAAAAATCTCTGATTTTTATGTATATTGAAAAATAATATTCATTTACATATATAAAAGAATTTCAAAATAAGAACCTATATCTACTATGTTGTATAAAGGATTTTAGTGTATAAAAAAATTCGAAACACATATATAGGGTTTTAAAATACAAAAATAACTCATGTATATATAAATTAAAAAATAAAGGACTTTAAAATGCAAAAAGGATGATATATTTTGTATATGAAGGGATTTAAAATAGAAAAAATTCTGAATAGATATAGCTATCTACACTTACTGCGTGTTACCTAGAGAGTCTAAATAGATATTGTATGTAATCTAAGAGATTATATATAAGTGTTAACAGATATCTAAGTCTAAATAGATATCTAAGTCTATAAAGATATAGGTGGTGTAAATACATGTAAGTGTAAATAGAGAAATCTATAAAGGCATTTAAGTGTCAAAATATGTAAGTCAACAGATATATAGTCTGAATAGGTATTATATATAATAAGTGGGAAATAGGGGGGATAAGTGGGAAATGGGGTAAAAGTGAAACATAAATATATTCACTAAATATATATATGTGTAAATACATTAAGTGTAAATGTCTATGACAGATAAGGTTTTTAAAATACAAAGAAACCCTGTTTATAGAAAGGATTTAAAAACTCGACCCCCCCCCCCGAAATACCTCTTTATTGAAGATAAAAGATATTGAAGATATAAAAGCGCTTTCAAAAGCTGCCTCTTCCCTGTTCTCCTTTTCCGCCTTTTCCCATCCTGATTTGGGGCCAGTTCCCCCAACAGGGACTTTCCCCTGCAGGGCCATGCACACAGAGCGGGACCTGCCGCCATGGCATAAAAATACCACAAAACCCCTGATTCAGGGTCTGCAAGAGGTGAAAAAAAAAACCTCACAATTTTTGGGGAAAAATACCCAACTTGGAGCTCCCGGGAAAGCCAAATCCACCTGGATTTGTGCAGCCGGAAAGCACAAAAACCCCCATTTTCATCCACAAAACCAAAAGCAAAAATCACCAATTTTTGTTGTGAAAAAGCGTTGAAAAACCTCCAAATTGAATATTTTGGAAAAGGAAAAAAACCCCAATTTTTATATTATAGAAAAACAAACCCCCCCCGCCATTTGGGGAAAATTTGGGGTGAAACACCAGCCATTTGAGGGGCATTGCTCGTGGTTATCTATTGCGGGTTATCCAGTGCGGGTCAGTTATTGGGAACGGATTATCTGTTGCGGATTATCCCAGGTGAGTTATCTGCTGTGGATGGTCCCGGGCGGACCCCCTGGCGTAGGTCACCCCCACACATGTCCCCCCACGCATGTTTCTACCCACCCCCGCCCCTCCCAGTGTCTGCCCCCCCTTTCCCATGCGAGGTTTTTCCCCCGTGCGAGGTTTTCCCCGTGACGCGCCCCCTGTATCCCCTGCCCTCCTACCTCGTGCCCGCACTGCCCTCCTCTCTCCTCTCCCTCCTCCCACCCCCCGTGTTCCGCACTGTCTCCCCATAACCCCTCTGCCCTGGACCCCTGGGGTGCTGCCCACCCCGCCAACCTGCCCATTGCCCCCCGCCCAAACTCTGACACCCCCCTCCCGCTCCCCCGCACCCCGCTCCCACCCCGCTCTCCCTCCTCCTGCGTTTTGGGTTTGTGCTGAAAAGGGCGTTGATGACGCAGGGGTGTGTTAGTTCCTGCTGAGCAGCGCTTGCACGGTGCCGGGGGCTGTTCTGCTCCTCGCCCCGCCCTGCCGGCGAGCGGGCTGGGGGTGCGCGAGGGCCTGGGAGGGGGCACCGCTGGGAGAGCTGACCCCAACTGACCCAAGGGATATTCCAGAGCATATGATGTCATGTAATAAAACTAGGGGGGAGGTTGGCAGGGGGGCTGCTGCTGGGCTGCAGCTGGCTGGGCATCGGTCGGTTGGTGGAGAGCAATTGTTTTCATTTGTACCGCTTGTCTGTCTTGGGTTTTTCTCTCTGTTGGTTTCCCCCCCCTGCTTTTCCTTACAAGTGGAGTTTTTTCAGTTTTGCCCTTCCAATTCTCTACCCCATCCCACTGAGGGGGGAGCAAGTGAGCGGTTGCGTGGTGCTTAGTCGCCGGCTGGGATTAAACCATGACACAAGGTTAGTTGCAAGCCCTGCCTGGCTAAATGCTTTAGGCTCTCCGTGTTATTCCTGCCATCTTGATAGGCCATCCTTGTTCTTTACGGCTGCTTAAAGTGCCTTGTGCTCCATAAGCAGGCTGGGAAGTATGGTTGTTGCAGAAACTGCTACACCCTCTGCCTCCTTCTCAGGTTCTTAGCTTTGCCCTTTGTATGGGCTGCCGAGGTTGTCAGCTCTGCAGGGGACACAGGCAGCCCGCAGAGCTTGGCGCCAAGCCATTCCTTTCCCGTCTGCGCAGCAGCGGTTCTGCCGCTGCTACAGGCAGCCGCTTGCTCGAGGGCGAGGGGCTGCGATGACACGACAGGCTGCTGCATGCTTCAGTCGAACTAAGACGCCGTTCTCTGGGGAGCCGGTGCAAGGAGACCTCAGGTACGTTCTGTACTGCCGATGGCTCTTCACAAGGGAAGCGTGCTCTGGTTTTAGCAGAAAAAGGTGACGGTCACAGGCAGCCACCTATCACTGTGCAGAGCTCAGCTATTTGGCAGGTGTCTTGCTTGTTCAAGTAGAGGCGTATTCCTCGCCTTGCAGTCTTGAAGGCAAAACAATCGGGGGTTCAAGTTACAAAAGCCTTTTGACATCGGAGTGAGGTGGCAGCTAGGTTTCTACCAGCACCGTACTTAGCTGTGTTGCTAGCTGAAAATGGCTTGCAAGCCAGGAGATATGCAGAGGGGTCTAAAATAAAGAAACCATGTGTTGAAGTGATTGTTTCAAGGAGGCAATTTAGGCAGCTAAAGGAACCGAGCTGCTCACCTGTCACATTGGCAGAACAGCCCCTCCAGCCTACTAAAAGTACTGCGTGTTGCAGGCAGCGAAGGGCAACTGTGACACTTGCTGGCAGGAGCGGCAAGGAGTGCAGAGCTACGCGCCCTGTACAGAGCAAGGATGGAACCTGCTGGGCTGTACGGTCATCTGCTGAGGACACCTAATACACCAACAGGCTTCTTGGCTTTCCCTGCTTCATTTCTAATAACTTTGCACGCTGGAGGGCAGGGTGGTAAGCAACATCGTGCAGTGTCTCTTCTCCAAGTGACAAGCCCTGCGTGGCAAGCAGGATGAGGAGAGCAGAGTGCTGATAGCACAGAGGCGAAGAAAGGTGCAAACACCGCAACAAAGCCCCAGGACCACCAGCGTATCGCTCGTTTGCAGGTCAGCCACTGGCACCGGGTCTGCTCAGAAGCGCGGTTTCCTGATGGACATAGCTGCCCCTCCCCTGCTCTCAGGGTGTCACCCGTATGGCCTTATTTTTTTTAAATCTCTCTCCAGCATCTGTTGAGTCGCTGCTGTCACTCCCACAACCCAGATGGCCACATGCAGACCGAGACAGCAATCCCTGGGGCTTCCTCTGGGATAGAAAGAAACCTGTTCCACAGGTTCCCCGTGCTGCTTCTCCTCCCCAGGTAATGGGCTGGGGGGCACGGACAGAAACAACCACCGGACTTTTAAAGCAGCCAAAGGGAAAGGACTGAAATGCTGGAGCCACCGGGTGCTTTTTGGTACAGAGGCGATGAAGATTAGTGCCTGGGCCACGAGAGGGAAAAGGGCAGGGAAATCTAACCCCAGTACCGCCAGTAAGCAGTTACCGTCTTCCTATGGTACAAACGGGGCGGAGAGATCGGGAAAGGGTCGGTGAGGCGATGGTGGCACGCGGCGACCAGAATTCGGTACTGCAGCTCGGGAGCTGCGCATGCACAGCGGCGCGTTTTACCGCACTCGCCGCTGCCACCGAACAACCGAAATTCGGTACTGTAGCTCATGAGCCGCGCATGCGCAGTGGCGCGCGTTGCCGCCCTCGCTGCTGCCACCGAGCGACCAAAATCAGGTACTGCAGGTCGGGCGCCGCGCATGCGCGGTGGCGCGCTTTTCTTTGCTCGCTGCTGCCACCGAGTGACCAGAATTCGGTACTGTGGCTCTTGAGCTGCGCATGCGCAGTGGCCTGCAGTGCGCTTTTCTTTGCTCGCTGCTGCCACTGAGCAACCAGAATTCGGTACTGCAGGTGGGGCGCCGTGCATGCGCGGTGGCGCGCTTTTTTTTGCTCGCTGCTGCCACCGAGCGACCAAAATTCGGTACTGCAGCTCTTGAGCTGCGCATGCGCGGTGGCGCCCCCCTTCTCCGCGCTGCCGTCCACCGGGAACGGCAATGCCGTACTGCGGTGCCTGCGGGGTGATGCCGCTGCGTTCGTTGCTTCGTCCTGGTAAGGAAACGCCGCTGCTGCCCCGCCCGGCGGGTGCTCACTGCTGCTGCCGCCCCGAAGCCGAAGTGTGGTACTGCAGCCCGGCGTTCGCGCGCCGGCTCTGGCCCCTCCATGCGCAGTCCCCATCCCGGTGCATCCCTCATCCCGGTGCATTCGTCATCCCGGGTGGCAACAGTTAGGGTGCCCCCCCCCCGCATGCCAGCACCCCCAAGAGTGTCGGCGTGTCCCGGTGCTGTCCCCATCCCTCGGGCAGCTCCCCATCCCCTGTCCCCGCGGCTGATCGTTGGGCTCTGGGGACAGGGGGCGGGGACCCCCAGAGAGTGGGCTGTGCTGCCATCGCTCCTTGGTGCTGGCCCTGCTTGTCCCCTGTCCCCCCAGCGGTGATGAGCTCTGGGCCACTGGCGGGGACCCTCACTGTCACCTTCCCCCCATACCGGTTGCCACCAGCAACAGGGACAGCGACACATCCCCTGTCCCCCCCGCCACGCACACGGGTGTGCAGGGGCACAGGCCACCCCCCGTCAGGTGGACACGCTGGGGACACCGTTTGCCCCGGGGGTGTTTGAAGTCCCCAGGGTGGGAGCGGAGCTGCAGAATGCCGGGTCCCCCCCTGCCCAAGCCCTGCAGACCCAGGTGGAGCGCAGGCATCCCCTGGCCCTGTCCCCAGCCCTGTCTCCGCATGGCTGTGGGTCGGTGCTGCCATTGTGTGGCCAGCGGCTGGGAGGACACAGCTCCCGCCGGCTGGGGCCAGAGGAGCCGGGCAGCCTGGGGACCCCCGGGAAGGGCTGGCTGTGGTGGGGACTCGGCGCCCAGAGCCCAGGGCACCCCAGAGACCCTACAACAGGGTGCAGCATGAACTATTTTATTACCTGTGCAGTATCCATGAGTGAGTCCCCATCGTTCCCATCCTGGTTCCCCAGTGGGTCGGGGTCCCAGCTGCCCCTGGGGGTGGCTGCAGGTGTGGGGGGTGGGATCCCTTCTCCCCAGGGTGCCCCCCACCTCCCCAGGGTCATCCCTCCCAGTCTCAACCCCCCACATGGTGTCCCCATTTTCCCGAGAATCAGCTCTGTCCCCAGATGTCCCCCTACCCCACTCCCAGGGTCCCTCCCGGACCCCAGGATTGCCCCCCCCCCCGCCCCATCTTGAGGTTCCCCCCATCCCCACGGTCACCCCCATCCCTGAGACATACACCCCCCCCCAGCACGGCAGGTGCCTGGGGAGACGCTGGGAAGAGCCGGCATCGCCGTCTCGGGGTCCTGCTGGCCCTCATCCCCCCTGAAGTCTTGCACCATGCTCTGCTCCTTGAGGGGAGTGCCCACAGTTGGGGGGGTGGGGGCTCCCCTCCTCCCCAGGGAACCCCCCCAACCTGTTCAGGGCACCCTCTGCCACATCCCCGGGGTCCAATCACCGTAACAGGGTGTGACCCTGGGATCCCGCTGGTTAACGTCAGGTCTGAGAGAAGGTTCCTCATTACTCCTTGATTAGTTCTTAGGTGCCAGCTCGAGCTGGGTGCCTCCAGAGAGGGACCCCTACCCCGGATCGCACTCCTTGCACACCTACACCCGTTGCAGGAGGGTCCACGCACACCATGGGAGCCACGTGGGAACCGGAGGCGGCCTCAAGGCTGTTCACCAGCAGTCAAAACACCCCAGTGGTTTCAGACACCGGCTGTTTTGCTCCTGAACTCAAGGGTACTGCCGAGAAAAATAACCACCCCTGTCACATGGGGGTCCTGCACAACTACCACTGCCACACGAGGGTTCTGCACAATCACCATCATGGTACAGGGCTCCCTACACAACCACAACCATTGCACAGGGATCCTGCACAATCACCACCATCACATGAGGATTCCCTGCACCTACCCCCCATTGCATGAGGATCCCTGCCCTATCACCGCCATTGTACAAGGGTCCTGCACAACCATTACTGTCGCATAAGGGTCGCTGCACAACTGCAACCATCACGTGGGGGTCCTACACAGCCACCCGCATTTACGCAGGACCCTACCATTGCACGAGGGTCCTGCACAATCACCACCATTGCATAAGGGTCCCTGTGCACCTGCCCGCCATTGCACAAGAGTCGCCTGCACACCAACCAATTGCATAAGGGTACTTCTGCACTGCCCCCCCCCTTGCACGGGGGTCTCCACACACCGACCCCCTGTTGCGCAAGGGTCCCTGCACAATCACCACCGTTGTACGGGGGTCCCTGCACAGCCACCCGCACAGCGAAGGCGCCGTGCGCATGCGTACTTCCGGGTCGGGGACTACAACTCCCGGTGTGCCCCCCGCAGGTGGCCCGGAGGAGCCGCGCGCTGATTGGCTGCGGAGGATATTTCAACGGGGCGCGCGGCGGGGTCTGCACCCAGGCGGCGGTGGCGGCGGCGGCTGGGGGGGGGTGCTGTGCATCCCGGGGGGGCCGGGGAATGAGGCTTGGGGGGCTGTGTGCCCTAGATGCGCTGAGAAGTGGGGCTGTATGCCCTAGGGGGGCTGGGGAGTGGGGCTGGGGGAGGGCTGCGGTGCCCCAAGGAGCTGGGGAGAGGGGTTGTGGGTCCTGGCGGGACTTGAGAGTGGGGCTTGGGGCTCCCAGGGGGCTGGAAAATGGTGTGGGTCGGGTGCTGTGAACACAGGGGGTCCTGGGGCTGGGAGGTGCTTGCAAACACTGGGGAGGGGCTGCGAGCATGGGGGGCACAAGGGTTGCACCAGGGTCCGTGCACGATCATCTCCGTTGTGCAGTTGTCAATGTACAGCCAGCGGCACTGCACGTGGCGCCATGCGCATGCGCACTCCCGGGGCGGGATTACAACTCCCGGCGTGCCCCGTGCGGGTGGCCCGGTGGAGCCACGCGCTGATTGGCTGCGGAGGGTATTTCAATGGGGCGCACGGCGGGGTCCGCACCGAGGCGGCGGCGCAGCGTGAGTGTGGGGGGCCATGGGCCCGGGGAGCTGAGGAGTGGGGCTGTGGCGGCGGGGGGGCGAGGGGGGGTGCGCGGTCCTGCAGGTTCCAGGGAGGGGGGCTGGGGGGGCCTCCAGGCAGGGGAGGGGCTGTGAGCATCTGGGGAGTGGGGCTGGGGGGGGGCCTCTGTGCCCTAGGGGGGCCGTGCAGTGGGGCCGGGGGGGCGGGGGGGGCGCTGTGTGCAAACAGACCCTCCCTGCGAGTTCCCACTGTCGCTCCGTGGGGCCGGGGACCCCCCAGCCCTCCCTGCAGGCAGACGGGCAGCCTGTAGGCAATGGAGGCCGCCCGCCCCAGCGAGGTGCTCGAGCCTGGGGGCTTCACGGGCCGAGTCGAGGGAGGAGCTGCTGGAGAGAGGGCTTAGAAACGGCCTTCTGCCCCCGAAACTGCTGGAGCATTTGAAGGGGTGGGACAGGTCCACCCCAGGGCCCCAAGGGGAAGACCTCGGAGCAGGGACTTGGGGTTGTTCCAGGAGCAAAAGCTGGTCCCAGCCAGCTCTCCTCTGCTCCCCCGGCACCGGGATCAGACCTTTCAGCCCCGTTTCTGCCAGAAGCATCACACAAGCACTTGCCCTCCCCGGGGGCATCTTTGGGACTTGAGAACAGGCGCAGCAGCTGGGTTTTTGGGCTCAGAAATGGGTGCCAAGTGAGCTGGTTTGGGGGCCCAAAGCAGAAGCCGGTTTGGCCGTTTGTGCGGGGGGGTGGGAGGGCATTAGGGGCTGCAGGGGAAAGCAGTGGGTGGGCAGGGTGCGTGGACCCTCCCCGGAGGTGGGGGTCTGGTCCTGCTGGACCCCAAAGTGCAGGAGGCTGGCATGCACCAGGCCAAACTCAACGTCTGAGGTGGTCTCTGGGGGGAAGAGGTGGTCTCTGCTTTTCAGACCCCGCACGCCCTCTTCGAGTCCAGCTCTTGCTTGTCGACTGCTTAGAATAGTTATTAACTAATTAGTCGTACAAGCTAATCAATATTTGTACAATGTAAAACTATGATATTTAATCCTAATAGTCAAGTTTTGACGGCGATTGATTTATGACTTTGTCAAAAGCCCAGGCTGTTGCAAATAGCTGGAGCTTGTAAGGAGAAGGATCTGAAATCAACAAGAGCTTCAGTGCAGAGCTGGAGCTTCAATTAGCCAGAACCGTAGCAAGCAGGAGCTGGAACGAGACGGGGTGTCCGCTGTCTGGGGCATGCCTTAGCCAGAGGCAAAATTACCTGCAGCTGTAATGAGCAGGAGCTACGATTCACTGCAGTGTCTGTTTGCCGGAGCATCCGTTGGCCAGACTGCACTCCCAGCACGGCTGAAGAGCAGCCAGGCGCAGGCAGGGCTGTCCCCAGCAAGGAGGTCCGAGCGGCAGGGAGGCGAGTTGTCCTTCTGCCAGCGGGGAGCCCGGCCTCTTCCCTCGGGGATTAAATCCACGCCACATGCCTCTCTCTGCATGGAGGGTCTCGCCCGGTCCCGTTCCCGAGGGCTGAAGTGAGGGGGGGGGTCCCCCGGCTTTTCCGGGGGGCAGGCGGCAGCACGAGGCAGCGGTGTCTCCCCGGTACCTGGCAAAGGGAAGAGAAACCGGCCGGCTGGAGCTCCCAGGGTGCACAGCCCGGCCCCGCACGGCAGAATCCTTCCCTGGGTTTTCACCTTTGGCTGGGTGTGACAAACAGGTTCATTTTGTGCCTCCTCTTTTCCCAGCGTCACCTTCTGCGTCACGTGAAGAAAATCCTGCGTGGTTGATGCCGCTTGCTGCTCAGGTAATGGCACGTATGGGGCGGGGGGAGCGGGGAGAAACATTGGTGAGTTCAAGGATGCTGCAGCAACTCCACATCAAACCCAGGGAAAAGGCAAATTTGCTGCCAGTGCAGAAAAGCTGATGAACAATTGCCGTTAACAGAGCGTGCGTGCCTCGTTCCCGAATCGGTCCCTGGGTAGTTACGAATGTTTTCCTTTCAGGTAAAAGAATGAACTTTCATCTACGATAAATTAAGAGCTACCTGTTACCTTCTTTAGGGTCAAGTGTTTCTCTTCTGTTTGTTCATACTGATTTTATGGGCAGGTTGGAAATAGCATTTTATTTTTATATACATAACTCAATTTTTAGTAATATGTGGTGTCAGTATAGTTAATTTTTGAGCACCTAGGTAACACTAGAAATGTAATGAATGAAACGCGATGGAAACTGATACTTAAACTTGACTTTTACTTGATTTTTTTTTCATTAGAGTGTTGATGGCATGTTGTCCTGTGGCTCAATCCACATTCTATTCAGTGGAGTCTTCAATCTAGGACTTTTAAGGAAAAAAGTTTGTCCTTCCAAAAAAGGGCTAGTCAATCATAGGATCGAGGTATAGACTTGGAGAGTCGCTTAAGTACGTGATCAGAATTAAAGCCAAATGTCGCTTCATGTTGCTGCTGTTGGTCCTTACTTTCATTAATTTCCCCGCTGTCTGTCATGGTTGGGAGCTCTGAATCTGAATTTTTTTCACTCCCTAACACATTTTTCTCCCCAAGGAGAGGCTACGTTTAAAAGTTAATTAGTTTCCTCGCAAATGCATTGGTCGATAAAATTGAGTTATGATATTAAAACCACAAAAATGACACCAGTCTTACAGATCTGGACTATTTCTGAACACGTATTCATCACATGCAGATGTCATTGGGATACAGATCGTCTGCACTTCATGCTCTGACAAGACAATATGCTGAGACAGGAACGAGCTCCAAAAGAAAAAAAAAGGTACAATGTCAAGGTTTTGTTTTGTTGTTGGTTTTTGTGTTTTTTTGTGTTTATGTTATGTTTTTGTTTTTTTTTTTTAAGAGTGCGATGTTGACCCGTGGCAGCCTGCAGAGCATTCTTGCTGCCTGAGCTCTCCTTTTCTTCTCTGTCACTCCTCTTTCATGGCTGTAATTTTCACTCGAGTAGTTTTAGAAGAGCAATTTAGTTACTTGCTTGTGTAAATGTGCTGGTAATACCTGGAAGGTAAATGCTTGAACCCGTAGCAAATAACTTGGCTACAAGTAGAATTTCTGAAGGAAGAACAACAACAACAGGAAGCAAGTAGCAAGTTACCACAAACTTGTGTGTGTCAAACACATCAAAGTCTTACTGCCAAACATGGTTTGGCAATGTGTTCCAAATGGCTAGTTTTGGTAAACATAAATTTTCAGGAAGTTCAGGGTTGTGTGTGGAAAAACATGCCCCTCTATCTAGGTGTCCTGCTACGTAAATAGCATCACTCAGTAGCACATCCGGTGGCAGGGCTGTTGTTCCCTACTCTCAATATTGCCATAGTAGTGTTGTGATGTTTCGACCTAAGAGGTGGGTTCAGGAATGGAAGGAGAATGCCCGTGTTCTGTAAGGGCTATGAATGCCGACTCTTTTCTCTGCCTGCTGCTTTCCTGTGCGTGAGATGAAACTGTATTGTTTTTCTCCCTTGCTCCCGGTCGAAATACTTCTGAAGCTGTCGCTGCTGTGGGTTTGCAATTTGTGTTACTGCATTTTTGTGGAGTTCTAGTTACGGATCATTTCTACCGTGGCGAAGTGTCAAGATACGGTTTTCAGTTTAAAGCTTCAGAAAGTGCATTCGCTGAAACTGGCGTAGGTGAAACTGATTGTTGTGGTTTAACCCGGCAGGCAGCTAAACACCACGCAGCTGCTCGCTCACTCCCCCTGCCCCCAAAGTGGGATGGGGGAGATAATTGGAAAAAAAAGTGAAGTTCGTGGGGTGAGGTAAAGACAGTTTAATAGGACAGAAAAGGAAGGGGAAATAATCATAATGATAAAAGAAATACAAAATAAGCGATGCACAATGCGATTGCTCACTGCCCGCCGACTGATGCCCAGCCAGTCCCCGAGCGGTGGTCGCCACCCCCTGGCCAGCTTCCCCAGCTTATACACTGAGCGCGACTTCATATGGTATGGAATATCCCTTTGGCCGGTTTGGGTCAGCTGTCCTGGCTAAGGTCCCTCCCAGCTTCTCGCTGGCAGGGCATGAGAAGCTGAAAAGCCCTTGACTAGAGTAAGCGCTACTTTGCAACAACTAAAACATCAGCGTGTCATCCACGTTTTTCTCGTCCTAAATCAAAAACACAGCGCTATACCAGTTACCAGGAAGAAAATTAACTCTATCCCAGCCGAAACCAGGACACTGATCTTTCGCATGATCCCGCTGCGCTCGCAGGGGTGCTCAGTGGCTCCTCATCAAAACAGCGAGGTGTGTGTGGACGTCCGTAGGGTTGCGCTTGGGGTCTGAGTGCGTTATGTATTTTTGCTGTTGGAAGACGGAATAGAGCGTGTGCCTGTTAAATCTAATGACGGTCGAAGGTTGGGAAGGACCCTGAGCAGGTTTGGTGGCACAACTGCAGTTTTAAAAGATCTTGACTGTTTGGAGAAACGGCCTGGAAAAAAGGATTCGTCTTTTGCAGCGAAGTTCGCGAGGACAGATGGGTTGCTGTACTCTTTAACAAAAATACTCAACTTGGGACGTATAGGGTGAGGAAATCGCGGCTATACTTAGGCTTGAGAAAATGTATGTTGGTATCTGTGTCTGTCACCTGCGTGTCTCTAGGAAAGTGAGTTCTAGCAAAACTAAAGCTGCCAATGAGCCAAAAAAAAGGCACAGTTGTCTAAAATATGCAAAAGCTCTAGTGGCCTGTATCAACAACTGTACCAAAGATGATGCAAAATAGTTTTTCCTCCACTCAGTTATAGCCTTCACAGAAAAGGAAGCTTTGTGCTAAACGTTGGGGGTTTTTTGTTTTTTTTTTTGTTTGGGTTTTTTCTTTCCTCTCAGCAGAATGTCAACTCCCACCATTTCGCCGCGGTCTCCCTTTCTTCTGCCGTGAAAGTACAAGACAGATGCAAAGGATCCATAGCGGTGTGCAAGTACAAGGTACGTCTGTGATATGTGTCTGCATTTTTCCTAAGGTGCTTGTAGTATGGACTTTACAGTTAACATTAAGAATGTGGCAACTCTCCTTCTATATAATTTTTTAATGTGAAATATTTTAACACAAATACTAAAAATAAATAAGGTCTGTTCTGGAGCATGGTACACCTATGCAAAGCTTGCTTCCCTCCGTCTGTTTTCTCTTCCTGAAAGCACAGTCTTCTGTTTCTGTGTGCTTACTATTAAAGGGTACTGTGAAAATAATGTTGGACTAGAAGAGGAAAGGAACCGTTTGTAAGAGTTCGGATGTTCAGGAGAAACAGACTTTGTTTTCACAAAAAAAGCTTTACGCTTTTTCGATCAGTAAGTTTTTAAAATACCTTACAGTAGTACTCGAAAACCTTACTGAGATACTAGCATCTGTGCTAAAAGCAATCAAGGTCAAAGAAGAGACGTGGACAAAACGGGACAAATCGGCGTCGCTTCGGTGTGTTTTCCAGGCTTCCCCAAGAAGTGTTAGCAGCCTTGTAACTAGCGACAGAGAGTCCTGATGTGTTTTTGGTGAGTTACTGCTTCCGTAATGTCCTTTTTCCTTAACCTACAGTGTGTAATTTTGACTTCGGTTGGAAAGAGATTTTCCAAAATGGAAATCTTTCTCATTCAAAGGAGTTGCCTTTTATGAACTTCCCATCAGAATGGATCTTCAGAGATGATGTACTTGGCAGTAGAAGTCATCAGCAATGAGACTTTTCACTCTCTCTAGAAAAAAAAAAAGGAGTAAGTCGATTTCCTTCCAAAGGCCCATGCGCAGCACGTCTTCCAATAGTCGATGTATCGCTGATCTTTGGTTCTCAGGTGTAACAGTTGAGATATCATAAAAACGCATTCCTCTGCATGCTTGGGTACAGCCAAAAGCATTAGCATATCTGCCAACCCTTTTTGGTAGCCTTATGTATTACAGCACTGGGGATTTGATATTCCCCACCATACCCTCCATGCTGCCCCGCAAAAAAGTAAAACCATATGGGGGATCTCTTATCTCACTGATTTTTCTATCATAAATGAAACTTTAAAAAAGAAAGTTAAAATTGTATAATTTCCAAACTGACTTGCATTGTTTAAACTGCAACTGCCAAATAGCTGTAGCATACAATTTATTAGGTGTAGTTAAGCAGTTAGGTAGTTGCTCTAAATGTTTAAAAAGAGAGGCAACTGAACGTTACGGGTTTTTTTCCCAATCTTTTGACCGAGTGCTCTGAAGTACTTTATTTCTGTCTCGCTTTCAATGGCGTGTTTCCCCGGCAGTTTGGTAGCATCAGTCTCGGCGCAGCTGGCCAGGCGTCCTTCCTAGTCACATAACACACGCAAAACCCCAGTCAAATGATAGCTGTGTATTGTAGAGATAGATAATTTAACGGTATGAATTCACAGCTCTGCAATTTAAATTAATGCAAAAGGAAAATCAAATACTTTTATGGTATAACTCATCTTCTTGTATGTAGATAAACGTATGCACACCTTTTTAGCATAAAATGAATTGCTGAGATTTGTTATTTCTTTTTCATTTTACTCTTCAAAGTTTTACACTTCACTTTCAACTTTATCGACCAAGCAAGCGAGATGTGCAGCAGCAGCAGCAGCGCAAGGGCTGGAGCTGCGGCGGCGGATCCGTGAGCGTAGATGCTGATTACGGTACACCCTTGTCCTGCAGCCTCACGGGGTTATCTCCCTGCAGCGGTGCTGTAAGGAAGGGATGAGGCGTCTTCCGACACCAGCGAGAGTGTTTACTTCTCTGCTAAGAACGCGTTCAAAATCGTGTCAATTAGTCTTAACGCTGATTTTAAGCGTTCGAATCGCTCTAGCTTTTAAAGGACGTGTTGTATTTCGAGCTGTCCTGTTTGCCTAGCATCCTCCTTTAGCTCAACTACTACCCTATCCCTTATCCTGACTGAATTCCTCTGCTGCCTTCGGTGCTATTTTTTTAATATGCTGAAATACCATTTGGGATTTTTGTTTTTCAGATGTCTCGTTGTAAGCGTCCCGTGGTGCTCAGGAGAGACCCCCGGCCCAGGTTTGCCTGCCGGTCGTTAAACGTGCTGAGGGTAAGGGGCCAGCTGCCAGCCTGCGGGACAGGGACTGTGGGGGGCTGCAACCGTTTGGGGGGGCCGCCCCTCCTTTATTTTTCTAGCAGAGCCCCCCTTTTTGGCGGGGGTCCGTGTGTACATACGTAAATGGCATTATTAAAGTAACGAGCTGCCGGTTGGGGCCGTTTCCCTTGTTTTGTGCCTTTTTGGGGAGGTGAATAAAAAGGGGGGGTTTTGGGGTCTGGGGGGGTGATGATGTCATTTGGGGCACCTCAACATCACCCGAGGGGTGATGATGCCGTGGAGGAGCAGGTGAGTGGGGAATGGGGGGGTCCCCCCCAAAAAAGGGGGTCCAGCCCAAAAATGCCTGAAAATTCATGGAGAGGGGAGCAGGGGGTGTTAAAAAAATTTTTAAAAACTGTAAATATATGTGTGAGGCATTGAAATAGAGAACCTGTTACATAGTACGTCTAAATAGATATATGTAATATAAGAAGTTATATATAAATGTAAATAGATATCTAAGTCTAAATAGGTATAAGTGTAAATGGATATCTAAGTCTATAAAGACACAGGTGTAAATATATGTAAGTGTAAACAGAGAAGTCTATAAAGATATTTAAGTGTCAAAATACATGAGTCTAAACAGATTCATAGTCTAAATAGGTATTATGTGTAGTAAGTGGGAAATAGGGGGGGGGAAAGTGGGAAATAGGGGGGAGGAAAAGTGAAACAAATATGTTCCCTAAATACATGTATATGTATGTGTAAATAGACACATAAATGTAAATGTCTGTGATAGATAAGGTTTTTAACATGCAAAGAAACCCTGTTTACAGAAAGGATGTAAAAAATTGACACCACCCGCTGCCCCTCCCCCCTCCCACTGGAAATACCTCTCATTGAAGATATAAAAGCGCTTTCAAAAGCTGCCCCTTTCCCCTTCGCCTTTACCGCCTTTTCCCATCCTGATTTGGGGCCAGTTCCCCCAATGGGGACTTTCCCCTGCGGGGCTGTGCACATACAGAGCGGGACCTGCCGCTGTGGCATAAAAATACCACAAAACCCCTGATTCAGGGTCTGCAAGGGTGGGGCGGGGGGGGGTGAACAAAAAACAAACCATAATTTGAGGGAAGAATACCCAATTTGGAGCTCCCAGGAAAGCCAAATCCACCTGGATTTGTGCAGCCGGAGAGCAGAAAAACCCCCATTTTCATGCACAAAACCAAAAGCAAAAATCACCAATTTTTATGTTGTGGAAAAGCGCCGAAAATCCTCCAAGTTGAATATTTTGGAAAAGAAAAAAAGCCCAATTTTCATACTATGGAAAAGCAAAAAACCTCCCAATTTGGGGTGAAATACCAGCGGTTTGAGGGGCATCGCTCGGGGTTATCTGGTGTGGATTATCCAGTGAGGGTCAGTTATCCGGAACGGATTATCGGTTGCGGGTTGTCCCAGGTGAGTTACCTGCTGTGGATTGTCCCGGCTGGACCCCCTGGTGTAGGTCATCCCCACGCATGCCCCTCCTCATGTCTGCCCCTCCCTTTCCCACGCGAGGCTTTCCCCTGCACCCCACTGCCACCCCACTCTCCCTCCTCCTGCGTTTTGGGTTTGTGCTGCAAAGGGCGTTGATGACGCAGGGCTGCGTTAGTTCCTGCTGAGCAGCGCCTGCACAGCACCGGGGTTGTTCTGCTCCTCACCCTGCCCTGCCAGCGAGCAGGCTGGGGGTGCACAAGGGTTTGGGGGGGGACGCAGCTGGGACAGCTGACCCCACCTGACCCAAGGGATATTCCAGAGCGTATCATGTCATGTAGTAAAACTAGGGGGGAGGTTGGCCGGGGGGCCGCTGCTGGGCCTCACTTTAACTTCAGTTTAAAGCTTCAGAAACTGCATTCACTGAAATCGGTGCAGGGGGAACTGATGGTTGTGGTTCAACTCAGCAGGTAGCTTAACACCGCACAGCCGCTCGCTCGCTCCCCACCCCACGAAGTGATTGGCTGCGGAGGGTATTTCAATGGGGTGGGGGTGGTCCTGCAGGCCCCGGGGAGCGGTACTGGGGGGCTCCAGGCAGGGGAGGAGCTGTGAGCATCTGGGGAGTGGGGCTGGGGGGGGCGTGAGGGCTGTGTGCCCTAGAGGGGCTGGGGAGTGGGGCTGGGGGAGGGCTGCGTGCCCTAGGGGGGCCGGGGAGTGGGGCTGGGGCGGGATGCAGGCCCCTGGTCGGGGTGTTTTTGTGGGTCAGGGACAGTTTGTGGAGGGTGTTCGTGTGAGGGAGGGACAGTTTGGGGGTGTCCGAGGAGCGAGGGGGCTGTTTAAGGGTCCACGTGTGTGAGGGAAGGGGCAGTTAGTGTGGAGGGGGGGTGTTTGTGAGGGAAAGGTGCAGTTTGGGGGGAGAGGGTAGTTAGTGAGGGGGAGGTGAAGTTTACGGGTGACCGGGGCGAGGGAGGGGCGGCTGGGGGAATCCATGTGGGTGTGGGCAGTGGGGGGTGTTGGTGTGGCGGCGGGGCAGTATTTTGTGGGGGACTGGTGGGGAGGAGGAGCCGCGCTGGCCGCGCGCCTGGCAGAGTTTGGGGGCGTGGTGTGGGGAAAGGGGGCAGGGCTTCAGCGCCACCTGCGTGGAGCGGGACTACGGGTCCTTGGGGTGAGGGGGCGGGGTGTGACTTTGGGTGTTTGGGGCGGGGTTACGAGGTGGGGGCGTGGCTTGGGGTGCTCGGGGCGGGCCTGCGGGCAGGTGGTGTGGCTTCGGGTGCTGCCTGCATCCCTCGCAGTAGCTTTGGGTGGGCGGGAGTAGGTGTTTTGGGGGGTTTGGGGGAGCTGCTCATCCCCTCCGCAGTAGCTCCCCCGGGCAGCATGGCAGAGGGCTGGCAGGACTGCCCCGCCCTGGGCCCGGGCTGGAAGTGGCAGAAAGTTGTATGGAAATCTGGGACCTCGTGTGGGCGCACTGATACCTACTACAAGAGGTACTGCTCCCCCACCCACACTCATCCCCCCCGAATGTCTGCGTTCCTCCAACCCTTCCCCCATACCCCCCAGTCCCTCCCCCGCCTAAGATTTTTACCCCCTCAACTCTAAACAGGACCCAGAGATCCTCCCCACAAGTTGGCTTTGGGAGTGGGGCTGGCTCTAGCCACACCCCTTTCAGGTCTAGAGCCCGCCTCCTGGGTCTAAGCCCTGCCCCCTGCCAGGTTTGGGGCTCCCCTCTAAGCTTGGACGCCCTGGGTGGTTTTACAGCCCCCCAGGAGCGGTTTCAGGGCCTCCCCAGGAGCTTCTCCCCTCGCCATTTTGAGCCACCCTAGGGCCATTTTGGGGTCCCCTCACTTCCAGGGATACCCCCCTTCCCACCAGTGGCCCCTAAATCTCTGTTGCCTGTTTCAAGGCCCCCCCTCTCCTAGACTGTTCGGGTCCTGATGGGGGCATTTTGGGGGCCCCTGGGGTATGTTGAGCCCCCCCAAATTTTGGGGGATCCTATGGATTTCATTCTCCCCACCTCATTTCTACTTGTCCTTCCCACTGCTTCTGCTTGGATTTTGGCATCCCCTCCTGATCCCCAAGGTTTTGACGACCCCTCCATCTCCCCTCCTCCTTGATTTTACCCCCTACTGCCCCATTCCTGCTCCTGCCTCCTGCTGCTTTCCCTTGAATTTTGGGGGTCCCGCCATGGGTCAGTGATGCTCTCCAGGTTTTTGGGGGACACCCCTGGGGTTTTGCCACCCCCCCCTCCCCCCCAGTTTTGGGGGACCCTGACCACTTCCTCCCCGCCTTGATTTCATACTCCACGCTGCCCCATTTCCACTCCTCCATCCCACTGCTTCTCTTTGGCTTTCTGGTTTCCCTCAGGGGGCAGCGACCCCTGCTGGGGTTTTGGGGACCCCCCTGTGGTTTTGGTGTTGCTCCTAGTTTCAAGGATTCCCCCCATCTCTTCCCCACCTTGATTTTATTCCTCCCGTCCCATTTTTGCTCCTCTTCCCCAACTGCTTCCCCTTGGTTTTTGGGGTTCCTGGGGTTTTGGGGACCTCCCAGTTTTGGGGACAAACCCTATGTTCTTCTGCCCATTAATTTCAGACCCCACTGCTGCTATTCCCCCTTGACTTTTGGAGTCCCCCATGAGGCCCCCCGGGGGTTTGGGGTTTTCCACCCTGCCAGGGCTGTTTTTTGCCCGTGCCCCTTCAACCAGGGCTGGTTTTCTCCCCCATCAAGGCTGATTTTCCACCCTGGTGGGGTTGCTTTTCACCCCCTGCCATGACGGGGGCTCATTTTTTCACCCCCACCAGGTTCAGTTTTTGCCCCATGCTACACCCGGGGCTGGTTTCCCCCCGTACTGGGGATGTTTTTTACCTCCCCCACTGCAACTGCTGCTGTTTCCCTCCTGGCAGGCGCAGCTGAAGCTGGCGGAGGAGACGGTGCAGCGGCAGGCAGCACAGGCAGCCAAGCTGTGGGTGCAGGCAGCTGCCCAGGAGCAGCGGCTGGGGCAGCAGCAGGAGGAGCAGCTCCATGGCCTGGAGATGGAGCGGCGACATCTCCATAACCTTGTCCAGGAGCTCAAGGTGAAGCCCGGGGGGGGTTGGGTGGGGGACGAACCATCTGAATTCCCTCCTTGTACCGCTAAAATAACAGTGTCTCTCCTTCCTCAGGGCAACATCTGTGTCTTTTGTAATGTGTAGCTAGTGCTGCCTGAGGAGGAGCAGCAGCAGCAGAAGGGCCTGGAGCATCTCTACTTCCCCCCGAAGGACAACAAAGTTCTGGTGCTCTCCAAGGCAGGGGAGGTGAGTCGCTTTGGGGGTGTCTCCCTGTCGCTTACCCCTATTTTGAGGGGCTGAGGGTGTCTCTGCTGCTAACGAACACCTCAGCTGTCCTTAGTCCCCCTCTGATGTGCTCAATGAGATTTTTTTAGGACAAACGGGGTTTTAGCTGCTCCCACTTGCCCCGGGGGTGAGGACAGAGTTGGGGACCCCCCAAAATCTCCTTTTACACCCCCCAAGTCTTATGTGGGACACGAGCAGCGAGACAATGTCTTGGATCCCGAAACCAGAGGTGTGACCCTGTGCATAGTGCAGCAGGTCTTCAAGGGCGCCTGGGAGCTGGCAGAAAAAGGCTGGAAAGTGAGTTAAAAAAAAAAACCCAACAAACCAAAACCAAAGCGTTAACTCCATTTTGGGGGCATTTCTGGGTTTTTTGGGGCTTGGTGTGATGCTGTCGGGCAGTATGGTTTCTCTGCCAGCTTTGTGGAGATCTACAACAAATCTCTGTGGGATCTGCTGGCCGGCCGGCCAAAGTGCAGGGCCAAGCTGGAGATCCGGCAGGCCAACGAGGAGGTGCATGTCCCTAACCTGTGCTGCATCCCCGTCGCCTCCAAGGAGGGGGTAGGGGGACCCTGATTCCCCCCTTTAAAGCTCAGATTGGTTGTGTGGGTGGTTTTGGGGGGTAACGGGGCATCTGTGTCCCCCCGCAAGGTGCTGGGGCTGCTGCAGACGGCAGCCACCAACCACTCGGTGGCCCAGACAGCCCTGAACGACGGCTCATCCTGCAGCCGTGGCGTCTTCTAGCTCTGCATCCAGGGCTCCAACACTGCCTGGGACCTGTGCTGCGCCTGCGAGTGGGGGTGTGGGACCCTTTATGGGGGGCCACCCTTTAGAGGCTGTGGTTTGGGGTGAGCCTTTAGAGGTCACTGCTTTGGGGACACTAGTTTGGGGTGGGCCTTTAGGGGCCGTTGGTTCAGGGGCACCCTTTATGGAAGAGCTTTTAGGGGCCACCCATTAGGAGCTGCTGGATTGGGATGAGTCTTTAGGGGCCGCTGCTTTGGGGCCACCTGGTTTGGTGTGAGCCTTTGCGGGGGACACCCTTGAGGGGCCACTGGTTTGGGGTGAGCTTTTAGGGTAGGGACCACCTGGTTTGGGGCGAACATTTAGGGGCCACTGGTTTGGGGCCATGGGTTCAGGGCCACCAGTTTGGGGTGAGCCCTTTTGGGCCCCTCGTTTAGGGCCATGGGTTTGGGGTCACTGGTTTGGGACGAGCCCTTTTTGGGTTCTTCCTCTTGGGGTGAGCCTTTTAGGGGCTCTGCTTTCAAGACCACGGGTTTGGGGTGAACCTTTTGGGGCCATGGGTTCAGGGCCTCCCTTTTGGGGCCACCAGTTTGGGGCAAGCCTTTTCAGGGTCATGGGTTTGTGGCCACTCGTTTGGGGTGAGCCCTTTTTGAGACCCCCCTTCTGGAGTGAGCTGTTCTGGGGCCCTGCGTTTGGGGCCCCAAATTTGGGGTGAGCCCTTTTGGGGTCCCTCTTCTTGGGGCACTGGTTTGGGGCGAGCACTTTTTGGGGCCCATGGGTTTGGGGCTACTAGTTGGGGTGAGCCTTTGGGGGGGCCCATCTTTCAGGGCCATGGGTTTGGGGTGACTCTTTTTGGGGTTTCCCTTTTGGGGGCACCAGTTTGGGGTGAGCCCTTTTGGGGTCTCACTTTCTGGGTCACAGGTTTGGCGTCACCAGTTTAGGGTCAGCCTTTTTGGGGCCCCCTTTTTTGGACCACAGGTTTAGGGTGAGCCCTTTTTGGGCCCCCCTGTTTTTGGGGTGACCCTCCTCTCCCCCCACAGCGGTGTTGAGCCTGGTGGACCTGGCAGGCAGCAAACAGCTGGACGAGTTGCTGTCAGGTGGGGAGCAGCTGCACGAGACGCAGGCCATCAATGCCAGCTTCTCCACCCTGGGGCAAGTCATCACGGCCCTTGCCAAAAAGGTACGGGGAGGGCCCTGGGTTTGTGGGGGTCCTCAGGGCCCTCCCCTTAACTGCCAGGGTCCCCGCAGGAGCCCCATGTCCCCTGTTGCAACAGCAGGCTGACCTACCTCCTGCAGAACTGCCTGGGGGGCTTTGCCAAGATGTGATTGAAGGGCTTGGGGGGGTATTTTGGGGGGCTGGGAGTTTTGGGGGACCCCACTGACACCGCGATGTATCCTCAAGATTGGTGTTAGTGAATCTCGCTCCCCTGGAGGAGAAATTCACTGAGTCCTTCACCTCCCTGCGCTTTGCAAGCAAGGTGGGGGGGACGGGGGTTGGTTTGGGGGTGGGGGGTGGGCTGGTTTGGGGGGGGAGCAGGTTTTGGGTGGCTTTGGGAATGATTTGGGAAGGGGGAGATAGAAAATTTCGGAGGGGGCGGTTGGCAGACATAAAGATGGTTTTGGGGGGTGGGGGTGATTTGGGAAGGGTGAGATAGGAAATTTGGGGGGGTGAGATGGTTTTGGGGGGCAGGGAGCATTTGGGGGAGCATAGGAGGGTGTAGAGGGATGGGGGCCAGTTTTGGGGGCAGATGGGGGTGATTTGGCAAGGGGGATATGGGAAATTTGGGAGGGCTGGGGCAGTTTTGGGGAATGGGGATGATTTGGGGGCGCACACGGGACGGGGAGATTGTTTGGTGGGTCAGGGGTCAGGTGGGGGTGATGATTTGGGGTGCTGGGGGTCTGTTTTGGGAGTGGGGGTCTGTTTTGGGGGGACAGGTTAGGGGGAACAGGGGTAGGGTTTGGGGTGGTGGTTGGGGGGATTTTGGGGGGTCTGTGGGCTGTTCTGGGGGTCCAAAGTTCCCTCCCACCCCCCTCTCCACAGTTGAGCGAATGCGTGGTGGGCATGGCCCTTGCCAACTGGAGGTAGCCCCTTGCTCCCCTGGCAGCAAAATCCATAGGGTGAGCCTCTTCCCGTTGCACATCTACTGTCTATAAGCCCCGCCGGCACCTATAGCGGAGCATAAATGCTCCCACGTATCAGTGAGCTAAAATTCCATTTTTTTTTTTAAGGATTTGATGTTTTTCTCAGTAAATAGTAGGGCTCAAACCCTAAAAATTCATAATAAACCTCAGAATTGGTTTTTGATATGGGTAATAATTAATTAAAAAAAATAGTTCTTAGGGGCAAAATAAACAGTTAAAAGGGATAAAATAAATAGTTAATTTAAATTCTGGCTGTTTTGGGTCATGCCTTGCCCTGGTTCTTCCCATTTTGGGTGGAAAATGGCAATATTTAATTCTCATATTTCTAAGTTCAGGCGGGAGGACAGCAGAGTAGGGGCACAGGAGCCACAATTGAATGCCCTGATAAAGATATGTTGAATCTTGCTTAAAAAAAAAGTGATTTTTTTTTTTTTTTTTTTACAATCACAATTCAGTTGTGTTTTATACCCACCTGGGGTGTTTTATTGTTGAGATTGATGATATATCACACTGAGGACTCGTCGACTTTTAATTAAGGTACGACGAGTACTATTTCCTCACCAAATCGTCGCAAATGACCCCAAGCCTGCCAGGATTTCTCTGCTTTCGGCCTCAAAATCTGGGTTATAGGGAAAAAGGAGGAATATGTGAGTAAATATATACATAAATATACCCTAATAAACACATATGTGCACATTCAATTATGCTTTTACCCTTGTTGTTTTGCAGCATCACATTGTGTCCAAACTGAATGAAAATAATCCTCCTTTTTTTCATCCTCTATCTCTGTCCTGCTGCCCATTGCCGTTTCTTCCTTTTCCATCTCTTTGTCCTGATCTGCATCTGTCTCTTTTTTCCCCGTGCAGTTTCTCTGGCCTGTTTCCTGGCTTTCTTTTCCTTTCTGCACCTGTACGTGCTGCTCTGTGTCCCTGCCTTCCTATATCTCTCCTTCCTTCCTTCTCTTTCTATCCCTTTGTTTTGCTCTCTGTTGCTGGTTTTTTTCATTCTGTTTCTCATTGTCCCTGTCCTCTTTCCTGTTCATCTCTTACTCTCTCTGACCCTTTGTGCTGCTCCCTGTTCCTCTTATTTATTGCCTCACCTGTCTATCCCTGGTTTTTTTTGTGTTCCCTGTCCCTCTCTCTTTCGCAGTATCCCACTTTGTGGCTCCCTGTCTTCATCTGTTTTCTATATCCCTCTGTCCTTCCTCCTTTCTTTCCTTGTCCCTCTGGCCTGCTACCCATCACTGCTTTTTCTTTCTTTCTCCATCTCTCTGTCTCGGTCCTGTTGCTCTCCTTCTCTCTCTGTCTCTAATGGTTCTTTCTCCATCTCTGCCCCTCTCCCTGTCCTTTTTCTCTTATTTTCTCTGTTCTCCATCCTCCCCCTAACTTTTTGTCTGTATATCTCCATACCCTGCTTGTCCCATCATTTCTTGCTATATCCCCCTGCCCAGCTCGCTGTCCTATTATTCCCCTTTGTTCTGCTCCCTGGCCTTTTTTGTCATCCTGCAGCCCAGTGCCAGTTTTTCATTCTCCCTCTCTTTGTCCTGATATGTCTGTCTCTTTTTTCCCCCTCAGTTCCTCTGGTTTGTTTCTTAACTTTTTTTCCCCCTCTCTCTCCTTCCTTATTTCTTTCATTCAATTTCTCTCTTGATCCATCTGTTCTGCTCCGCGCTCATCATTTTCTCTCTCTTTGCCTCTGTTCTGCTCCTTGACCCTGTTTCTCTTTCGCCGCGTCCCTGCAGAGCTCCTCATTCCTTTTTTATCAACTTATCCATCTCACTGTCCTTTTCCCTGTATCTTACATTCTGCTCCTCAGTCCTTCTCCCTCATTTTATTTTTTTCTTCCTATTCCTCTATCCTGTTCCCCTTCGCTGTATTTTCATTCTCTGTATCTGCTGCTCCAGTAACGATTGCTGAGTTGTCTCGGTACAGGCACCGAGCCCCAGAGCAGACTCACTCCTGGAACTTAGACGCATTAACGAATAAACACTTGCTGTCTCCTTTGCTCTCACGGCTGTGCTTGTAGTCCTTTGTACCTGGTGGAGAGGAAGCAGGAAGAGGTGCAGGAGATGGCTGCCCCCACCCCTCTGGGTACCTGGAGGCCTTCCCACCCCCTGGAAAAGGTGCCTGGTGCCTCCCCAACTCAAGAAAACTCCTCCAGCCCTGCTCACCCCCTGCAGCTGTCTCTAGCTTCAGCACCTCCCTTGAAGCCTGTCCCGTAGCCACAGATTGCCCTCAAACCCTGTCCTCATGGCAGCAAGCTGGCCGTTGAATATGCGTTATTGTCCATAAATGCAGGTGCCGTTAGCATCAGTTTGGGGAAAGAGCGGTGTCTCCAGGAGCTCCTGCAGAGGGAGGGGTTCCTGCCTGAGGAGAGCTACAGTCATCACTGTGGATAATGGTTGCTTGCTCTTTCTCTCTCGGTCGTGGGTTCCTCTCCGGGGATGTTGTTGATTGCGTCTGGCTCAGGTTTGCGTGGGTCGCCTTTGGCCTCATTCTCTTAGCGGCATGGGCGAAAAGGGACAGCTGGACGCTTACTGGCTGTGGGCAGGAGCTGCTGCGGCTGAAGCTGGAGAGGCCAGAAAAAGGTAAAGCAGCTGAAGAATAAAATAAAGAGGATCCAGCTGGCAGCTGCCTCCAGCTGCAGGCAGGAGCCAGCCTGCCTCACCAGGTGAGGGAGGATCCCTTTTAGCGTAGTCCTCGGCAGATCTGATCACCAACATGCACCGCATGGTACGTCTGTACGCGTAACCGAAAGCATGCTACAGCCACGCAGAGTGTGCGCGTGTGAGGCTATGTATCTGGTAAGCCTCGTATTGTAAGAGCTGTAAGACACTGATCTATTCTCTCAGGTGGACGACAGTCAAGTGACCGCAGCTACAGAGGAGGAAGGAGACAGAGAGGGAGAGACGAAGATGCGTCCGAACTGTGAAATTCTCCAGCAGCTCTGAGAGCGGGAGCTGCGGTGAGTGCTGGAGCCTTGAGGCCGTGTAGTTCCTCTTCTGCGTCCCGGTCCCTCCTTGCCCCCCCTCGTTCTCTTTCTCTCACTTTGGTATTTTTTTTTTTGCTTCTCTGCACCTCTCCCTCTCTCGTTTTCCAAGTCCCCCTCTTTATCTATCATTCTACCTTTCTGGTTTCTTTTTTTCTCTGCGCTTCTGTCCTGTTCCCTCTTTTTCATCCTCTGTCTCTGTCCTGCAGTCCATCACTAGTTTTGTCTTTCTCCATCTATCTGTCTGTCTTCCTATCCCAATTTTTTAAATTTCTCCCCGTCTGCCCTTTAGCCCTTCACAGTTCCTACCCCCCCACCTCCGTCTGTCTCCATGTCCCTATTTTTTAATTCCTCTCTCTCTGCCCTGTATTCTAGATACATTTTTCCTTTCTTAGATTCTCCCATTCCTGTTCCTATGTTTTAATTTCTTCCCTCTCTGTCCCATGGCCCATTTTTGTCTGTATCGTTCTCTCTCTGTCTGGCTTCCTGTCCCTATTCTTTAATTCCTCTGTCTCTCCCCTTCAGCTCATCGAGTTTTTTTGGTATTTCTGTTTATCTCTGTCCATATCACAGTCCCCTTTTTAAAATCCTCCCTCTCTGCCCTGTGGCCCATTACTCTTCTTTGTTTTTCTCCATCTCTGTCTGTCTGGTTCCCTGTCGTTTCCTCCTCTCGGGCCTGTAGCCCATCGCTAATTTTTCCCCCCCTGTGCCGCTCTCTCTGTGGCTCCCTTTCCCTATTTTTCAATCCCCCTTCTCTGCCCGGTAGCCGATCGCTGTTGTATTGGGTTTACGCGGTAAGGTTTTGTTAGCTGGGGCGGGGCAGGGGCTGCAGGAGTGGGTTCTGTGAAAAGGGACAAGGAGTCGCCCCCATGTTGGGCACAGCCAGTTCCGTCTCTGAGACGGATCTGCTGCCGATCAAAGCTGAGCCCATCAGCAATGCTGGTGACGCCTCTGTGGTGGACGTTTAAGAAGGGCTTAAAAAAGCTGTGCAGAAGCTGCGATAGAGGAAATGTGAGCGTTAAAGAGCCCTGCAGACATCAGGGTCAGTGAAGAAGGAAGGGGAGGAGGTACTCCAGGCACCAGAGCAGAGATTCCCCTGCAGCCTGTGGTTGAAGAACATGGTGACGCAGGTTGTTCTCCTGCAGCCCGTGGAGGACCCCACGCCGTAGCGGGTGGATGTGCCCAAAGGAAGCTGTGACCCCGTGGAGAGCTAGCGCTGGAATGGGCTTCTATCAGCACTTGTGGCCCTGTGGGAGGGACCCCATGCTGGAGCAGAAAAAGAGCGTGAGGAGGAAGGAGCAGCAGAGATGACGTGCGATGAACTGTTCGCAACCTGGCCCCCTGCGTTGCTCAGGGGGAGGATGTAGAGAAGTCGAGAGCGAAGATGAGCTTAGGAAAAAAGAATACGGCGGGGGGAAGGTGTTTTTTAGATGTTCTTATTTCTCTTTATCCTACTCTGATTTTGATTGACAATAAATTAAATTAATTTCCCCAAGTCGAGTCTGTTTTGCCTGTGATAGTAATTGGTGAGTGATCTCTTTGTCCTTATCTCAACCTACAAGCTTTTTTGTCGTATTTTCTTCCCCTGTCTTGTTGAGGAGGGGAAGCGATAGAGTGGTTTGGCAGGTGGCCAGCCACGGTCAACCCACCCCAAGTTTCCTTCTATCAGGGTCTGTGTCCCTATTTTTTAATTCTTGCCTATGTTTCTTGTACCCCATGGCTCTTGAAACCTCTCCTCTCTTTTTACCTCTCCATCCCTATCTTTTTAATTATTGCATATGTTTCTCAAACGCAGTCGCTTTTTAAATTTTCTTGCTACCTTTCCCTCTCTCTGTCTCCCTGACCTAATTTTAATTTCTTGCCGGTTTCCTGCACACCATCGCTTTCTAAATTTTCTTTCTACGACTCCCGCTATCCATTTCCTTGTTTATAATTCTTAATTCTTCCTTGTATGTCCTGTACCCTGTTGCTTTCTGCACTTTCTACATCTCCCTCTTTCTATCTCCCTGCCCCTATTTGTTAGTTCTTGCCTATCTTTCTTGTACCCTGTTGCTTTTTGAAAGTTTCTTTCCACGTCTACCTCTGTCCGGCTCCCTGTTTCTATTTTTTATTTCTTGCTTATATTTTTTTCCCTCCTATCACTTTAGAATTTTTCCCCGTCCCTTGTCTGGTCTCTATCTTGTCCTGCTGGTTCCTTCCGCCTCTCTCTCCTGCTCCCTGTCTCTCTTATTTATTCCCGCCCCCCCTCTCTCCCTATTGTTTTCTGCAATCGCTCCGCTCTCCTCTCTCTACACAATTGTCCTACTCCCCACCCCTCTCTTGTTTGCAGTGTCCTGTTTTCTGGCTCCCTGTCCCACACCTCTTCTCTATGTTCCTCTGTCCTTCCTCCTGCTTTTCTCTTCCCTTTTCTTCCTCTCTCCTGCTGCATTTGCGCACCGAGCCTTGCAGCCAATTCACTGCTGGGATTTCTTACGTGCATTAACGAATAAGCTTTTCCTGCCTTCTCTGTGCCCCTGGATACGTTTGCAGCCCCTGGGGCAGGGCTCATGGCTGTGGACAGGTGCAGGGGAGAGGGTGATGTGCTGTGGCACTTTGCCAATGGCCCCTGCTCCCGATGGGCTCCAGCTGGGGCTGGGGCAGCCTAGGTATGGCCAGTGAGGCCGAGAATGGGCTGGCCCTGCTGTGCTAAGGGGCTCTCGCTGTAAAGGGGGCTGCCTGGGCACGCCTGCCCAAGGGAGCTGATGACGGGAAAACTGGCTGTGGAGGGAATCCGAGGGGGTCCCAGAGGCAGCTGCCTCCAGCAACGAATGGCCGGTGGCGAGAAAGGATCCCGCCAAGCCGCCCTCGACAGAGCAGACACCAGCATGCGGTGCTGGGAGCTCGTTGTCTCCGTCGGCTACGTGCATGAGCCACCGTGTGTCAAGGAAGCCTTGCGGATGAGGAGCATCTGGGCGTCCGCTGCGTGCTGCAGAACGGGTGAGGGTCGGGCTGGCGGCACTGCAGAGGAGGAAGGGGCAGATGCAGAGAGGTAAGCGTCAGGGCAGTGAAGGTCTCCTGCCGGCACCGGGAGCTGCAGTAAGTCGTGTGTCCTCCCCCTGCATCCTGGCCCATCTCTGCCACCCTTCTCCAGATGGCTGCCTGCCTCCTTCCTCCGTCTCCCTCTCTGCCCGCCCACCTACCTGTATGGCTCCCCCAAACTTGTTATTGTTCTTCCAACTCTGCCCAGTACCCTCTTGCCTTTTAAACTGTTTCTATGTCTCTCTCGAACCAGCTCCGTCTCCGTTTTTTTTTAGTTTTTCTGCTCTGCTTTGTACCCCAATTACTTTTTAAATTTCTTTTCTCTGCCTACCACTGTCTGGCTCCCTGACCCTATTTTTTAATACCTGCCTCTGCTCTGCACCCCATAGCTTTTCAAACTTTCTTTCTACGCCTCCCTGTGTTTGGCTCCCTTTTCCTAGTTTTTATTTCTTCTCGCTCTTTCCTTTATCCCATCATCTTAAAAATTTCATTTATACATACATCTCTCTCTCACCAGCCTTATTTTTTAATTCTCACCTGTGTGAATTGTACTCTCTCGCTTTTTGAAAGGTCTTTCTATTTCTCCCACCATCTTCCTTCCCATCCCTATTTTAAAAGATTTCCTATGTTTCCCTTTACCTGCCGCTTTCTAGTTTCTCTTTCTATGTATCCCTCATGCGTCTCCCTGTCTTTATTTCTTAATGTTTTCCTATCTGTCCTGTACCCCGTCGCTTTTTAAGTTTTATTTCTATGTCTCCCTCTATCTGGCTCACTATCCCTATTTTTCAATTCCTCCCTTTAGCCGGGGAAGGGTCTGCTCAGGCACGCCTGCCTGAGGGAGCTGAAGAAGGTGAGCTGCCTGAGGACGGAATCTGAGAGGGCCCCGCCGGCAGCTGCCTGCAGCAAGGAACGGCCGGTGCCCACGGCGAGGAAGGATCCCTCCGAGCCGTCCCCGACAGAGCGCACCACCGGCACACGGTGCTGGGAGCTCGGTTCCTCCGTCGGCCGCACGTGTGAGCCGCTGGGAAGCCTCGCGGTGGAGAAGCGTCGAGGCGCCTGCCGCCGAGGCAGAGAGAAAAGCATCAGGGCGGTGAAGGTCTCCTGCCGGCGCCAGGAGCTGCAGCGAGTCGCGCTTTCTCTTTCGCGTGTCCCGGTCCATCTCTGCCGCCCTTCCCTAGGTCTCTGCCTGCCTCCCTGCCCGTCCCTGCTTCTGTCTCCCTCTCTGCCGGCCCATCTACCTGTCCGGCTCCCCACAACTTGTTACTCTTCTGCCAACTCTGCCCTGTACCGCTTCACCTATTAATTTTTTTCTATGTTTCCCTCTCTGTGTCTCCCTCCCCCTATTTTTTAAGGTTTTCCTATGTTTTCTATATCCTGTTACATTTTAATTTCTCTTTGTACGTTTCCCTCTCTCTGGCACCCTGTCCCTATTTTTTAATTGCTCTCTCTGTCCTGTACTTAATCGCTTTTAAAATTTTCTTTCTATGTTTCCTTCTATCCATCTCCCTGTCCCTATTTTTTTAAATTGTTTCCTGTGTTTCTTGTACCCCATTGCTTTTAACGTTTTCTCATTGTGGTTCCTTCTATCCATCTCCCTGTCCCTGTTTTTTTAATATTCCTGTGTTTCTTGTACCCAATCGCTGTTTAAGTTTTTTTTCTACTTTGTCCTCTATCCATCTCCCTGTCCCTATGTTTTAATCCTTGTCTATGTTTCTCGTACTCGGTTGCTTTTTAAAATTCCTTCTACTTCTCTCTCTATCTGGCCCATCTTGATTTTTTAATTCTTCCCTATATTTCTTGTACCCCATTGCTATTTAATTTCTCTTTCAATAATTCCCTTTTCTGGTTCCTTTTCCCTAAATTTTAATTCGTCTCTTTCTTCCGTATATCTTGTCACTTCTTAAATTTTCTTTCAATGTTTCTTTCTATTCTCATCCCTGTTCCTACTTTTTAATTCTTTCCTGTGTTTCTTGTAGCCTGTCGCTTTGAAAAATTTCTTTCTATGTCTCCCTCTGATTCCCTGTCCCTATTTTTTAATTCTTCCCTCTCTGCCCTGTTCCCAGTTGCTTTAAAAATTTTCTTTCTATATCTCCATTTATTTAGTTTCCTGTCCTTTTTTAATTTTTTCCTGTCTATACTATAGTCCGTCAATTTTAAATTTTGTGTCTATGAGTACTTTTATCCAGTTCACTGTCTTCATCTTCTAACTCTCTCCGGTCTGTCCTGTACTCTATGGCTTCTGCAATTTTCTTTCTGTGTCTTTTATCAGGCTCCCTATGATATTTTTTAATTCTTTGCCGTGTTGTGTTCCCTGTTGCTTTCTAAATTTACTTTTGTGTGTGTGTATTTTTTTCCCCATTCTTATTTTTAAATTTATTCTTGTCTTTCCTTAAAACTGTCGCATTTTAAATTTTCTTTCTGTGTCACAGTTTATCCGCTTTGCTGTCCCTATTTTTTATGTTTTCCTGTCTCTCCTGTACTTGTCGCTTTTAAAATTTTCTTTCCATGTCTACTTTAACGAATTTTCTGTCTTTTTAGTTTCTCGTCTGTCTTGTACCCTGTTGCTTTTGAAATTTTCTTTGTACGTCTCTATGTACTTTTCTCCGTATTCTTATTTTGTAACTTTTTCTTGTTGTTCCTTAATGCCTTTGCTTTTTAAATTTTCTATGTTGATTTTAATGCAGTTCTGTTCCCATTTAAAATTTTTTTTCATGCTTGTTCTTTACCCAGTTGCTTTTAAAATTTTCTTTCTATGTCTACTTTAACCAAATGACTGTATTTATTTTTAATTTTTTTCCTGCCTGTCCTAAACCCCATCGCTTTTTTGCTTTTCAGTCTATGTGTATTTTTACCAAGCTCCCTATCCCTATTTTTTGATTTATTCTTGTCTGTTGTATACCGTCACTTTAAAAATTTTATTTCCATGTCTGTGTCTATTTTTACCCTATCCTTATTATTTATTTTTTCTTGTCTTAATGCCATCGCTTAATAAATTTTTTCCTATGTCAACATTTATTATGTTTGCTGTCCCTATTTTTTATTGTTTTGCTGTCTTACCTGTTCCCCGACACTTTGTAAATTTTCTTTCTATGTCTCTGTTTTTCTAGTTTTCTGTCCCCATTTTAAATTTTTTTTCCGTATTTCCCACACCACAACTTTTAAAATTTTATTTCTGCGCGTGCTGGTTTTGGATGGGATAGTGTTAGTTTTCTTCACAGTAGCTGGTACGGGGCTACGTTTTGGATTTGTGCCGAAAACAGCGTTGTTAACACAGGGACGCGGCAGTTATTGCTGAGCGGCGCTTACGCAGTTCGGGGGCTGTTCCGCTCCTCACCCTGCCCTGCCAGCGAGCAGGCTGGAGGTGCACGAGAAGGTGGGAGGGGACACAGCCAGGACAGCAGACCCCACCTGAACGAAGGGATATTCCAGACCCTATGACATGCGTAGCAATAAAACTGGGGGTGGAGGTTTGCGGGGGGGCGCTGCTCGGGACCGGCCGGGCATCCGTCTATTGGTGGTGAGCAATTGTTTTCATTTGCATTGCTTGTTTTTCTCGGGTTTTATTTTCCTCTCTTTTTGTGTTTTTTTTTTTTTTGTTTCCCCCCCTACATTTTTTTTTAAATTTCTTTTAAATTATTAAACTGTTTTTATATCAACTCTTGCATTTCTTTCTCACATATATCCTTTCGATTGTCTCCCCATTCCGCTGTGGTGGAGCGAGCGGGCAGCTGTATGGTGCTTAGTTGCCAGCCAGGGTTAAACCACAACCTTGCGTCTACATTTCTGAAGCTGTCAATGGTTATTTTGTAAGTATTTCCTGTCTGTCACCTACCCTGTCCCTTTTCAAAATTTCTAATTTCTACTTTTATCCAGTTTGCTATCTTTATTTTTTAATTTTTTCCTCTATGCCCTGTACCCCGTCATTACTAAATTTCCTTTCTGTTTCTCAGTTTTACTTCACTGTCGCTATTTTTTAATTTTTTCCTGTCTGTGCTGTACCTAATCAATTCTAAATTTTTCCTTCTGTCTACTTATATTAAGCTGCGTATCACTGTTTTTTAATTCTTTCATGGCTATCGTGTTGCTTTTTACATTTTCTTTCCATGTCTACTTTAACCAACTCTATTTCCTTAATCGCTGTTGCTTTTAAAATTTTCTGTGTACTTTTATCTCATTTGGAGTCTTTAATTGCCTACCTTTATTTCTTGTCTTTCCTTAATGCCGTCGCTTTTAAAATTTTTTTCTGCATCTGTTTTAATTCACTGTTCCTATTTTTTTAATACTTCTTTTTTGTCCCTAATCCCCCTCACTTTTAAAATTTTCTTTCTATGCCTACTTTTATTCTCTTTGCTGTCTTTTAAAAATTATTTCTTCTCTTTCTTCTGTGCCATCACTTTCACTTCTTAGATCTTCTTTCTACATCTCTGTTTTAGTTCGCTGTCGTTACTTTTTAATTTTTCCTTATTTCCTTAATCACTGTTGCTTTTAAAATTTTCTGTCTACATTTATCCAGTTTGCTGTCTTTATTTCTTAATTATATTTTGTCTTTCTGTAGCGGCCTCGCTGTTTAAATTTTCTTTCTCCATCTCTTTTAGTTTGCTGTCCCTTTTTTATGTTTTTTCCTGTATTTCCCTAATGCCTGTCGCTTTTAAAATGTCCTTTCTCAGCCTATTTTTTTTTTCTTCGCCGTCTTTTAAGAATTATTTTTTGTCTTTTCTTAGTGCCATTGCTTTTTACATATTCTTTCTATGTTTCTGTTATAGTTTGCCGTCGCTATTTCTTAATTTGTCTTTATTTTCTTAATCCCTGTTGCTTTTAAAATTTTCTACTTCTATCTCATTTGCTGTCTTAATTTTTTAATTATTTTCTCTTGTTTTTCCTTAGTGCCATCGCTTTTTAAATTTTATTTCTCCTTCTCCATTTTATTTCAATATCACAAATTTTACTTTCTTCCTTATTTCCTTAATCCTATTTGCGTCTTAAATTTTCTGTCGTCTTTTATTATGTTCGCCGTCTTGATTTTGTAATTATTTCTTGTCTTTCCTTAGCATCCTCGCTTTTTAGATATTCTTTATAGATCTCCATTTTAGTTCGCTATCTGTTTTTTTTGTTTTTTCCCTTTATTTTCCTTTTCCCCCCTCGCTTGAAAAAGTTCTTTCTATGCCTACTTTTTCCTCTCTTTGCTGTCTTTTAAAAATTATTTCTTCTCTTGCTTCTTTGCCGTGACTTTTTAGATTTTCTTTCTATGTCTCCGTTTCAGTTTACGGGTGCTATTTTTTATTTTTTTCCTTATTTCTTTAATCACCGTCACTTATAAAATTTCTGTCTACTTTTACCACGTTCACTGTCTTTATTTTGCTGTCTTTCAGTAATTTCTCGTCTGTCCTCAGTGCCATTGCTTTTTAAATATTCTCTCTTTTAGTTCAGTGTTTCTATTTCATAATTTTTTCCTTTATTTCCCTAATACCCATTGCTTTTTAATTGTTCTTTCTATGCCTACTTTTATCCCCTTCGCTGTCTTTTTAAAATTGTCTTTTCTTTCCTTAGTGACCTCGGTTTTTAAATTTTCTTTCTACATCTTCTTTAGTATGCTGTCCCTATTTTTTAGTTTTCCCCTTTATTTCCCTAATCCCCCTCTTTTTTTTAATCTTCTCTCTATGCCTACTTTTATTCCCTTTGCAGTTTTCAAAAATAATTTCTTGTCTTCCCTTAGCGCCCCTGCTTTCTAAATATTCTTTCTACGTCTCCATTTTAGTTGGCCAATGCCATTCTAAAGTGTTTTTCTCATTTCCTTTATTACCGTTGCTTTTAAAATTTTCTGTCTCCTTTTATCCTATTCGCTGTCTTTATTTTGCATTTCTTGTCTTTCCTTAGTGCCATCACTTGAAAGATTTTCTTTCTACACCTGTTTTCATTTGCTTTCCCTATTTCTGATTTTTTTTCCTCTATTTCCCTAATGATTGTCGCTTTTTAAGTTTTCTTTCTATGCCTACTTTTATCCCATTCACTGTCTTTACTTTTTAATTATTTCAGCTCTTTCTTTTGTGCCATCACTTTTTATATTTTCTTTCTACATCTCTGTTTTAGTTTGCCGCTGCTATTTTTAAATTTTTTTCCTTTTAATTTCCCTAATCCCCTTCATTTTTAAAATTTTTTAGTTTTATCCTGTTCCCGGTCTTTACTTAGCTGTCTTTTCTTTTAAGTATTTGTTGCCTTTCTTTAGTGCCTTTGCTTTTTAAGTTTTTTTCTTCATCTGTTTTGCCTTGCTGTCCCTATTTTTTAATATTTCCCTTTATTTCCCTAATCCTCCTCAGTTTTAAAATGTTCTTTCCATGCCTACTTTTATTCCCTTCGATACCTTTATTTGTTAATTACTTATTCTCTTTCCTTAGTGCCATGGCTGTTAAAATTTTCTATCTATGTCTGCATTTTATTTTGCTGTTGCTGTTTTCTAGTTCTTTCCTCTCTTGATCCCTTGGCTTTTAATATTTTCTACTTTTATCGCGTTCGCTGTTGTTAGCTTTTAATTATTTTTTCTTGTTTTTCTTTAGTGCATTCCCGTTATAATTTTTCTTTCTATGTCTCCTTTTTTAGTTCGCTGTTGCTATTTTTTAATTATTTCCTTATTTCCTTAATCACCTTTGCTGTTAACGTCTTCTAGTCTACTTTTATCCTGTTTATGGTCTTTATTTGTCTACCTTTATTTTTTAATTATTTCTCATGTTTACTTATCACTGTCACTTTTTGTATGTTCTGTGCACGTCTCCTTTTTAGTTAGCCGTCTCTATTTTTTAGTTTTTCCCTTTATTTCCTGAATCCTTCTCGCTTTTGAAAAGTTCTTTCTACGCCTACTTTTTTCCCTTTGCCATCTTGTAAAAATTATTTCTTCTCTCGATTCTTTGCTGTCGTTTTTTAGATTTTCTGTTTCTTTCAAATTCTCTTTAAGTTGAATGGTGGTATTTTAAAATTTTTCTTTATTTCCTTAATCCTATTTGCTTCTAAAATTTTCTGTCTACTTTTGTTCTTTTTGCTGTCTTTATTTTTTAATTATTTCTTGTCTTTCCTTAGCACCTTCGCTTTTTAAATTGTCTTTCTACATCTCTATTTTAGTTTGCTGTCCCTTTTAAAATATGTTTTCAGTTTATTTCTGTAATCCTGGTCACTTTTTAGATTTTTCTACTTGCATCCTGTTCGCTGTTTGTATTTTGCTGTTTGGTTTTTTTTTAACAATTTCTTGTCTTTTCCCAGTGCCCTCGATTTTTAAATTTTCTTTCTACATCTTTTACTTTGATGCCCTTATTTTTTAGTTTTTCCCTTTAATTCTCTAATCCCTCTCGGTTTTTTAATGTTCTCTCTATGTCTATTTTTATTCCCTTTGCTGTCCTTTTTTTATTTCTTCTCTTTCCTTAGTGCCCTCGCTTTTAAGATTTTCTTTCTACGTCTGAGTTTTAGTTTGCTGTCCCTATTTTTCAGTTTTCCCTTTTATTTCCCTAATCCCCCTCGCTTTTTTAATGTTCTTTCTATGCCTACATTTATTCCCTTTGCTCTTTTTCTTAATTATTTCTTGTCTTTCCTTCGTGCCTTTGCTTTCTGAATTGTCTTTCTACTTCGCTGTTTTAGTTTGCTGTCACCGTTTTAAAATTTTTTCTCTATTGCGTTAATCCCCATTGCTTGTAAAATTTTCAGTCTACCTTATCCCGTTCACTGTCTTTATTTTTAGTTTTTTCCCTCATCTTTCCTTAGTGCGGTCACTTTTTACAATTTCTGTCTTCATCTGTTTAGTTAGCTGGTTTTTATTTTTTAATTCTTTCCTGTCTTAGTCCCTCGGCTTTAAAAATTTTGTTTCTCTGTCTGCTTTTATCTAGTTTGTGGTCTCGGGTTTTAATTTTTTTTTTTTGTCCTCTTGCCAGGTGGTTTTGAAATTTTCTTTCTATATTTACGTTGATCAAACTCCCTACTATTATTTTTTGATAGGTTTCTGTCTTGGTCACCCTTTTTTATTTTTTGGATTTTTCTTGTCTTTCCTAAAAGATGTGGCTTTTTAGTTTTTCCGTGTGTAATTTTATCCCATCCAATCTGTTAATTTGTTAATTCTTTCCTGTCTGTCCCGCAGCCTGCGCTCCACTTAATAAATTTTCTTTGTATGTCTCTGTTTATTTAGATCGCTGTCTCTATTTTTTTTTTTACTTTTTCCCTCTTTTAATCCCTTGGCTTTTAAAATTTTGTTTCTATATGTACCGGTACTCTAGTTTGCTGTCTCTATTTTTAGTTCTCTGCTGACTGTACTGTCCTCTTTGCATTTTCAAGTTTCCTTCTGTGTGTACTTCCATCAAGCTCCCAATCCCTACTTTATATTTTTTTCCTGTCTCTTATGTATCCCATCATTTTTGAAATTTTTTTCTTTCCCATCTTTTATTCGATTTCCTCTCCCTATTTTTATTTTTTTTTTCTGTTTTCCTTACCCTGTCGTTTCTTAAATGTTCTTTTTATGCCTTTGTTCATCTCATTGCCTTTCCCTTGTTTTTAATTCTTTGTTGTTGTGTACCAGTTGCTTTTAAAATTTTATTTGCATATCTCCATTTATCTAGTTCCCCGTCCATTTTTTTCCTTGCTGTGTTTCCGGTAACCCATCACTTTTTATTTTCTCTTTTGAACCTCCCTCTGTAAAGCTTCCTCGAACAATTGTTTAAATTTCCTGCCTCTCTGTCCTGTTCCCGTTCTAGTTCTCAGTCTATCCATCTTATGTGCTCTCTTTTTTAATTCTTTCCTGTGTTTGTCGCTTTTTAATTTCTCTATGACTGCCTCTGTCCAGCTTCCTGTCCCTCTTTGTTGTTGTTGTTGTTTGTTTTTTTTTTTAAATTCTTTCTGCTGTGTTCCCCTTTTGTAGCTTTCTACATGTCTCGCTCTATCCAGTTCTCCATCATTGTAAAATGACACCCCTGCCGTCCCTCTGTCTCCTGTCTGTGTCTGTCTCATTCTCTGTCCCTCTCTGTTGTTTCTGTTGTCCCGTTCGGTCCCTCCCCTGCTCCCTGCCCCCTCTCCCCCTTATTTATTGCTCCATCTCCCCATCCTCCTCCTCGCTGCGCTCCATTTCTCTCTCTCTCATCACCCATGTGCGGTTCCACGTCCCTCTCTTGTTCCCTGTATCCCATTTTTTGGCTCCCTGTCCCATACCTGTTGTCTACCTTCCTCTGTCCTTCCTCCTGCTTTCTTCTTCCCTCTTTTCCCTCTGTCCTGCTGCCTTTGGGCTCTGAGATTTGGAGCCAACTCACTGCCGAAATTTTTGATGCGTGTAAAGAAACAAACCTTTGCTGCCTCCTTTGCGCTCCTGGGTGCGTTTCCAGCCGCTGGGCTCTGGGCAAGTGGCTGTGGTTGGGTCCAGGGGAAGGGGTGATGTGCTGTGAGGCTGGGGCCATGGCCCCTCTTCCCGATGGGCTCCAGCTGTGGGCTGGGGCAGCCCAGGTGGGACCCATGAAGTGAGGATGGGGTTGGGCCAAGGGTTTATAAAGGCTGCAGGTGGGGATGGGTCAGGGCAGCCCCCTGTGGTCCCTGTGAGGCTGAGGCTGGCCCTGCTATGCTAAGGGGCTCTAGCTGGGGAGGGGGCTGCCTGGGCACTCTTGCCTGCAGCACCCGGCTGAAGAGTGAATCAAAGAGGCTTCCACAGGCAGTTGTCTCCAGCAAGGAACAGCCCATCCCTGCAGTGAGGAAGGATCTCTCCCAGCGATCCCCAACAGAGCACACCACCAGCACATGGCGCCAGGAGCTCGGTGCCTCTGTTGACCGCACGTGTGAGCTGCCGTGAGTCTGGGAAGCCTCATGGGAGAGGAGCACTCCGGCCCCTGCTCTTGGGTGGGTGAGGGTCAGGCAGCCAGCACTGCAGAGGAGGAAGGGGCAAGGGCAGAGAGAGAAGCCTCGGGGCAGTAAAGGTCTCCTGCCGGTCTCCAGCAGCTGCGGTGAGTTGTGCGTCCCATCTCCTGTGTGAGGGCCCGTCCCTGCGGTGCTTCTCCAGACCTCTGCCTACCTCCTTGCTCGTCCCTGCCTCTGTCTACCTTTCCAGCTGCCTGGCTCCCTAAAGCTTTTTGCTCTTTTGTCAGCACTGTTCTGTACACCGTCGCCTTCTACATTTCCAGCTCCCCACCTGCTATTATTTCATTTTTCCCGCGCTGCCTTCTTCCCCATTGTTTGTGCAAATTGCATTTCTAGGTCTCCCTCTATTCAGCGTGACCCATCTCTCTTTTCAGTGACTCCCTGTGCTCTGTACCTTGTTGCTCTTCCAATGTCTTTTCCCTGTGGCTCCCTCTCCCGATATTTAACTCCTTACCCATACAGCCAGTATCCCATTGCTTTCTAAATTTTCTCTCTCTGACTCCAGTCATCCTGTTTCCTGTTCGTGTTTTTAATTTCTTCCTGCCTATCCTCTACGTCATCACTTTTTAAATTTTGTTTCAATGTCTCCATTTATTTAGTTTGCTGACCCTATTTTTTTTTCCTCTGTTCTTAATTTCTTTGCTTTATATATTTTCTTTCTATGTCTCTGTTTTAGTTTGCCGTCGCTACTTTCTAATTTTTTCTCATTTTCTTAATCTCTGTTACTTTTAAAATTTTCTGTCTGCTTTTATTCCATTTGCTGTCTTTTTTTTTATTTATTTCTTGTGTTTTCTTAGTGCGGTCACTTTTAAAATTTTCTTTTCATGTCTCTGTTTGTTTGGTGTCCCTATTTCATAATTTTTTCCTTTATTTCCCTAATGCCTATCACTTCTTAAATGTTCTTTCTATGTCTACTTTTATTCCCTTTGTTGTTTTCTTTCTTTTGTGCTGTTGCTTTTTATATTTTCTTTCTATGGCTCCATTTTAGTTGGCTGTCACGATTTATTAATTTTTTTCTTATTTTTTTAATCAACCTCGCTTTTAAAATTTTCTGTCTGCTTTTATTTGGGTCGCTGTATTTTTTTTTTAATGATTTCTTGTCTTTAGTAGTGCCTTTGCTTTGTAATTTTCTTTCTGCATCTCTGGCTTACTTAGGTGTCGCTACTTTTTAATTTTTCCTTTTATTTCCCTAATGCCCCTCGTTTTTTAAATGTTCTATGTGTACCTTTTTCCCTTTGATGTATTTATTTTTAATTATTTCTTGTCTTTCATTAGTGCCCTCGGTTTTATATTTTCTTTCTACATCTGTTTTAGTTTGCTGTACCTATTTCATAATTTTTTTCCTTTATTTCCATAATGCTTGTTGTTTTTTAAGTTTTCTTTCTATGTCTACTTTTATTCTGTTCCCTGTCTTGAATTTTTAATGATTTCTTGTCTTTCCTTAGTACTGTCGCTTTGAAAAGTTTTTGTCTATGTATGTTTTTTTGTTCACTGTCGCTATTTTTTAGTTCTTTCCTCTCTTAATCCATCGGCTTGAAAAATTTTCTACTTCTGTCTTGTTCGTTGTCTTGATTCTCAAATTGTTTTCTTTTACTTTACTTATTGCCATGACTTTTAAAATTTTCTTTCTACGTCTGTTTTAGTTTGCCGTTGCTATTTTTTAATTTTTCCTCATCTCCTTAATTTTTCTTTCTTTGTACCCCTATTCCGTTCGCCGTTTTACTTTCTTCATTATTTCTTGTCTTTCCTTAGCGCTCTCGCTTTTAAAATTCTTTCTATCTCTGCATTTTCATTTGCTACCAATATTGTTTAATTCTTTCCTCCCTTAATCCCTTGGCTTTTAAAATGTTGATTCAATGTCTACTGTTATCTACTTTGCTGTCTCTGTTTTCAGTTTTTTTCCTATCTGTCCTGTACCTAATAGTTTTTAAAATTTTCCTTCTATGCCTGCTTTTGTGAAGCTTCCTATCTCTGATTTTTATGTTTCCTGCCTGTCATGTACCCTGTCACTTTAAAAATTTACTTTTTATGTCTCTGTTTATTTAGTTCGTTCTCCCTGTTGTTTAATTTTTTTTTTTTTTACTTCTCATAGTCCTTGTTGCTTTTAAAATGTTCCATGTCTACTTTTATGCCGTTTGATGTCTTTAGTTTTGAATTACTTCTTGTCCTTCCTTAGCGCTGCCTTATTTAAAATTTTGGTTTACGTCTCTGTTCTAGTTCAGTGTCCCTATTTTTTCATCTTTTCATTTCTTAATCCTTGGCTTGTAAACCTTTGTTTCTATGTCTACTTTTATCTACTTTGGTGATCCTATTTGAAAGTTTTTCCTCTCTGTCCTGTATGTCATTGCGTTTTACATTTTCTTTCCGTGACCTCTTTTATCAACAGGCCTATCCTTATTTTTTATTTCTTTCCTGTCTGTTGTTTAACACGTCGCTTTTAAATTTTCTTTCTATGTCTGATTTTATTGAGATAATTGTCTGTATTGTTTCTTATTTCTCTTGTTTCCTTAGTGCCCTTGCTTTTTAAATTTTCTGTCTGCGTCTTGGCTTATTTAGTTTGCTGTTCCTCTTTTTTTTAGTTCTTTTCTCTGCTAATTCCTTGGATTTTCAAATTTTGTTTTTATGTCTACTTTTATCACACTCCCTATCCCTATATTTTATTGCTTTCCTGTCTGTCATGTACCCCCTCGCTTTTAAAATGTACTTGCTATGTCTCGGTTTTTTGTTTGCCGTCCCTGTTTTTTCATATTTTCCTCTCTTAATCCCATGGCTTTTAAAGTTTTTTTTACATGTACTTTTTTTCATTTTCTATCTATACTTTTTAATCTTTTCTTCTCAATCCCCATCGCTTTTAAAATTTACTTTCTATGTTTGTTTATTTAGTTCACCATCATTACCTTTTTTTCTTTACTTCCCTGTTGCTTTTGATATTTTCTGTGTCTCCTTTTGTCCAGTTCGCTGTCTGAATTTTATTTTTTTTCTTGTCTGTCTTTTACGCCTTTGCTTTTCAAATTTTCTTTTTGTCTGCATTTTTGTTCGTTGTCCTTATTTTTCAAATTTGTTTTCTTTCTTAATCCTCTTTTTTTAAATGCCCTTTCTTTGACTACTGTTATCCTGTTCACGCTCTTTATTTTTTGATTGTTTCTTGTCTTTCCTTACCATCGCTTTTTAAATTTTCTTTCTACGTCTACTTTTATCAAACTCCCATCCCTGTTGTTTAATTCGTTCTCATCTGTCATGTAGCCTGATGGTTTTTTTGTGGAGAAGAATTAAGAGGTGGCCTAATGAGTACCAGCTGATTCAAGAACAGAAACAGGTGAAGGGAATTGTGAGCAGACATGTGATCATTGCCAGAAGGAAGATATAAGAGAGGCAACAGAGAGAGACAGAGGGAGACAGGTGCAATGAATGGAGAGAGATGGTAGGGCTGCCCTGTTATGATAAAGGCTGTGCATGTATGCTGCAACAGTTTTTTATTTACTTTATATGTCTCCATTTTAGTTCGCTGTCCCTATTCGTTAATTTTTTTCCTTTATTTCCTTAATCCTGGCGCTTTTAAAATCATCTATGTCTACTTTTATCCAGTTCCTGTTTCTATTTCTGAATTCTTTCCTGTATGTCACGAACCATGTTGCTTTTTAAATTTCCTTTCTATGTCTACTTTCATCTAGTTAACTAAAAAAATTTTAATTTTTTTACTCTCATAGTTCTTTTGGGTTTGAATTTTTGTTTCTAGGTGTACTTTAATATCATTTTCTGTCCCTATTTTGTAACTTTTTCCTGTTTCTTGTATCCCATCGCTTTTACAATTTTTGTTCCATGTCTACTTTTATCAAGACGTCTCTGTCTGATTTTTCATTGTTTCCTATCTGTCCTGCTTTTAAATTTTCTTTCCTTGTGCATTTTTATCCAGTTTGCTGTCTCTTTTTTTTATTTAATTCATTCTAGTCTGTCCCGTACCCAGTCGCTTTTAGAGTTTTCTTTTTATGTCTCTGTCTAATTAGGTTTTTTTTCTTTTTAATATGTTTTTTTCTTCTTCACTTTTGAATTTTTGTTTCTATGGTCACTTGTATGTATTTTTATGTCTCTATTATTTGCTTTTTTCTTATCTGTCTTCTACATTGTCACTTTTAACATTTTTTTGCTGTCTATTTTTATCAAGATGTCTAATCTTATTTCTTTATTATTTCCTGTCTGTCCTGTGTCACGTTCCTTTTAAATTTTTTTCTATATCTACTTTTTTCCAGTTCACAGTCTTTATTTTTTATTTCATTCTAGTTTGTGCCATACCCCGTTGGTTTTGAAATTTTGTTTCTGTGTCTTTGTTGATTTAGTTTGCTCTTCTTGTTTTTTAACTTTTCCTTTATTTCTTTTATCTTGTCGCTCTTAAAAATTTTTTTGCTATGTCTGCTTTTATATAGTTCCTGTCCCTATTTTTTTGTTTCTTCCTCGTCTGTTGTGTACTCTCTCAATTTTTCTATTTTCTTTCTATGTCTCTGTTTATTTAGTTTGCTGTCCTTATATTTTTATTTTTTCCTCCTTTAATAACTTTTTTCAATTTTTTTATATGTCTACTTTTATCTAGTTTTCTGTCCCTATTTTTTCATTTTTTTCTCCTCTGCCTTGTGCCCTTTTGCTTTTAAAATTTTCTTTCTATGTCTACTTTTATCAAGCTGCCTATCCCTATTTTTTACTACTTTCTTCTTTGTCACATACCCTGTCACTTCTTAAATTTTCTTTGTCTCTTATTTTTTTTCTCTTTTCTTGGTTCGTCCCGAAGTTTTAGAGCGTCTCCTCGGCACGCTTTTATCTCTGGAGTGTAATTCATACCGCTCTCGATTTGTCAGAACATCTCTCGGGTCATCCTCTTCCTCAGAGCAGTCTTTTTGTCCTCTCCTCCATCTCGCTCGCCTCCAATGGGTCAGCATCTCCCTCGCGACGTCAGTACTCTGTTCAAACCCCTTTCCGAGTACCTTTGTGCCCTCGAGCAGTCTTCTGTCTCTCCGGTCGCCTCAGCACCCCTCTATTTCTGTCACGATGCTTCCTGCGAGCATCCTTGTGTTCCATGGCCAACTTTTAGTTCTGCAGCAGGCTTTGTGTCTTTCTTATTCAGAGATAACTCTCCCTCAGGCTTTTGCTTTGTGTCCCAGAGCAGCCTTCTGTCTCTCTTTTGCTCTCGGCACCCTCCTTCTCCTGTCATCGTACCTCCTGAGGCCTTCCTCATGATCCAGAGCCCTCTTTTGGTTCTGTAGCGCACTTTGCACCCTTATCGCTCACTGAGAACCATTCCCGATGCCACCTTTCTTCTCCAGAACAGTTGGATTGTTCTCTGCGCTAACTAGGATACTCTGATTGGTCCCTGGTCCCCTGAGGACATCTGTAGTCTGTTCCAATCCCCTCTGGACTTCATCATCATGTCCTCGAGCCTTCTTGTGTCTCAGAAGCCCTCTGCTACCGTCATGATGCCTCCCAGGTCTTAGATATTCCCCACAGCACACTTTTAGCTCCATAAGCACCCTTCGGGCTCCTCGTGTCACAATTGTGCCTCTATTAAGATCTCCATTTCCAAACTAGAGCATTCTTTTTCTTCTCTATGCCATTTAGGATACCTCCCAAGACCTGCCTTGCGCTCCACAGCATTTCGGTAACGCTTGACCTCCCTTTCGATCTCTTTTATTCCTTTGTGGTCCCAGTCACCTTGCCTCCCAAGACCTTCTTTGTGTCCCACGGTTCTGTTTTAGCTCTGTAATGGCCTTTGATCCTCTCTAGTTACCTCGAACCCCGTTCTCGGGTTTGTTTGAGCTTCAGAGTACGTCCTCTGTGCCATCTAGGGTGCCTCTGTTTGTGTTTGGTTCCTGGCCTCCTGAGGACATCTGTAGTGTGTTCAGATCCCCTCCAGACTTCTTTCTTGTGTCCCTTAGCCTTCTTTGGTCTCTCTGGCCCAATTGGGACCCCTCCAATGGTGTCATGATACTTACTGATGCCTTCGAGATTGCCCTTAAAAAAAAAAAGTACACTTTTAACTTTGTAGCCGACCTCTCACTGCTCTCATTTCATCAGAAAAATTCCCGTGTCTGAATCTGTGACCCAGCCCAGTCATTCTGTCCTCTCTTTCTTCTAGCCGTACCTCTATTCATTCCCTGGCCCTCTGAGGACACATTTACTCACTTCACACCCCTCCTGGATTTGATCATTGTGTCCCTAATCCTTTTTCTATCTCTCTGGCTTGCTCAGGACATTTTTTCTCCCAGTCACGATGCCTCCCGAGACCTTCCTTGTGTTCCATGTGCATCTTGTAGCGCTTTGAGCAGTAGAGCTCTCGTTTGTTTCTATACGCTATTTAGGATTGCTGTGTTTAGTCCCCGGCTGCCCGGGACCATCTGTACTCTGCTCAGATGATCACCCGCATTTCTCTTTGTCGTCCCCAAACCTTCTTTTGTTCATCAGCCCCCCTCAACACCCCTTTCCTCACAGTCACTCTGCCTCCTGAGACCCTCATCAGTTTCCACGGCACCTCGTAGCATTTTATCTCCCTTTTCATCTCTCTTGTTTCGTCAGAGCCTCCCGTCTGTCTTTGCTATGCAGCGCTCACTTATCTTTCTGCCATAGAGGGTGTCTCCGTTCTGTTCCTCTCTCTCGGTCACCTGTAGTTTGCCTAGATGCCCTCCTGAGACTGCAAGGCCCTCGCTGTGTTTCCAAGCCTTTTTGTTTTAACCTGCTCCCTCCTAATTCCTCTACTCTCTATAACAATGTCATCCGAGTCCTTTTTTGTAGTCCGTAGCACTCTCATAGCACTTTAGTTCCCTTTCGATGTTTTTTTTGTGTGCTTCACAATGCTCTTATCTTACTCTCTGCCATTTAGGATGCCTTCATTCAGTTTCCAGCCCCCTGATGACCTCTGTACTTTGTTGAAATCTGCTTCAGAGTTTCTCATTTTTACCTCTGAGGCTTCTTTGGTCTCTCAGGCCCCGTCAGTACTCTTGCACTCCCTTTGCCGAGCTCTTATGAGACATCCCCTACGCCCCAGAGCGCCGTTCTAGCGCGGGAGCGCACTTTGCACCCCTTTTTTCACCTCAAACCCTTCCTGAGTCAGCATCTGATACCCTGGTAGGTCTTTCTGTCCTCTCGCCCGTTTGGCGCACCTCCGTTCGTTCCCCGGTCGCCTGAGAACATCTGTAATTTGTTCAATTCGCTTTGGAGCTTGTTGCATTCCCGACACTTCTTTGGTGTCTCTGGACCCTTTGAGACCTCTCTAATTCCTGCAACAATGCCTCTTGTTCTGTCAGAATCTATGCTGAAAACTTCGCTGAAACCTTCTTTGTGCTTCACAGCAGTCTGTTTGTTTTCTGTTTTATAGTATGTTTCTGTTTGGCATCTGATACCCCAAGATGACTATTGTCAGCCCAAATATCCTTTTAGAGTTTTTCAGAGAAGGTGATAGCCTTCATCTATTGTGATGGACACATCTCCCGAGATTGTTTTTGTTGTGTTTTGCAACTTTTTTTTGTTTTAGCTACTTAAGTAATAATTAAGCTGTTTCATACAGCTTCTGATACATTTTTTGTATTTCTATGGTGTTTTCATGTTTTCTGTCCTTCGGGACTCATCTAGTTTTGTTAAAGAAGTTAGTTGGAGACACTGTTGAGGTGATTCTGAATTATCAGTGATTTACACTAAATAATTTACTTTTTCACCAGAGATTTTTTTGAGTAGTGATTCTTATGGGATCTAATTATGCTTTGTCATGCAGTCCTATCCAGAACATAGTTCTGGTAGAATTAGGTAACGTACATGGTCTTGCTAGAAATGAAATATAATCTCTTAACATTTTCTTTTTTTTATAGGAAACTAACACACATAATTTTTGATGTTTTTATCATATTTTATAAGCTACTTTCCTGTGTAGCTTAGCGTACAATCTCTGTTTTTCTATCAACACCCCAGAAAAATGAAGTTTCATTTCTTACCCGGTCACATTGCTGATGCAATACATGTAGTTGTAGTAAAAGAGCAGGTATCATCATTTCCAATAAAGGTCACTTCCTCTGTTTGGTGCTTTGCATGCTGTAAACTTAAAGCAGATGAGAAAACTCTTTGCTGCTCCTCTGGCCACCTTTATTCTTTCTGGCAATTCGCCCCTCCCCTTTCCCAGGTGATTGTGGGAAGGGTTGTGGGCGGGGCCTGGGGTATATAAGCCACAGCCTCTGATCAGGGAGCCTATTCTGCTCGTGGGTTTCTTTGGGATTAGTGCTTTTCTGTGCATTCTATTGACTGTAGGTTTCAAATTAAGCTATTTGTGTTAATGTGTTTTTGTGGTTAAGAAAACAGATATGTCTATTTGAGGTTAGGATTTCAAGACCAGTCAAGGTTCAGCAGAATATTTGGTAAAAAGTATGCTTGTATGCAGCTTGGTTTTTTTTTTCAGGTTAGTAATTATACATTACATTAAACTTACATTCCCTGCTTAGAGGGAACAATATGGTTTGATAATATGGTAGGGTTTTTTTTGTAAGAGCATTGTTTTTTCCTGAAATTTCTGACATAATTGAACATGGTGTCTTAGTTGTTTTCCAGTTTTGCTGTATCCTGTGCAAGTTGTTTACATGATTTCTTCATAGTACTGGTGATGAGACTATGTGCTACAGTTTAAAGTGAGCATCTTACATGTATCTGTGCACATTATTTTAGCCTTTATCAAGAAAGCAGCAGAAACCTAAGGCATAGTGTCTTTTAGGCTCATTGCCTTTCTCGATTGGCCGCAGAGTACCTTGTTGTTCCTCAAATCTTTGCAGTTTCTGGCAGGTCTCTTGTAGATTATAAGCTTCATGATTTCAGTGAAGTTGCAGGTATGTAGCAGAGCCTGGAGTCTGTGGGAAGACAGAGGATAAGAAATGCTTGCTGAATACAGGTCACAGCTTACAAAAGCAGGTTTTGAGGAGTGGCTGACAGGGAGGGTTCAGGTGTGCAGATACATGGTAGGAGCTGTCAGGAAGGAGTGGAGTTCTTCACCTGATCTTTCAGGTAAACAGAAGGAGGTTCTTAAGTTTTGGGACCAGGGCATGTTTGGGAAAAGGAGCGGGGTTCTAAATGTGTGACAGCACTTGTGAGCAGATAGTGATTGGGGGGTGGTGAGGTCAATTGTTTGGGTTTTGTGCTTTTGGGGTCTTAGTGCTGCTTGAGTATCTAAGTCAGTCAAAGGGATTTATTAATTTGTTTTGGTGGTGGTCCCTCTCTTTGGGAAAGCAGTGTATAACAGTTGTGTGCCTCTCTGCATTTTCCTGAGGCGGGCCCGGCATCAAAGATTATGGTTCCACCGTCACTGGAGTCAAACCAACTATCTGAGCGGGCACCTGATGTGGCAGCTGACCCCGGAGGCGTAGCATGGGACGCGAGCGAAGCCATGTTAGCCTGCTGGGGGAAAGGATGAGTCTGGGATGTTGCCATTGGGGTAGGGGAAAGAAAAGGGAAAGGTGTCTCCTTCTTACAGGTATTAGTGTTTGTCTTTGCCTTGAACATGCTGATGTTGCTGACTCAGCCTGGAAGATAGGAGCGCAAAGCATGGATTGAGAAAGTTAGCAGAGCGAAGAAGTAAGGATGGGGAAGGTTCACTGTTCATTATGGGATTTGTATGCATCCAGTTGACTTTGTTTTGTTGTTGCTGCAGATGCACAGTAGGGAGCCGGACACCAAAGGGAGGAGGCAAGCGGAGTGCCGTGAGAAGGTAGGCTGGCACGTGACGATGGAGGGAATGTGCTGTTACTAGTTATGTTAACTATGCGACTAGTTAAAGCTCTGTTTTGAAGGTCTAAAATTAGATGCGAAGTCGGATGTCTGCTCCTGAGCTTGTTGGGCAGGGTGGGCGATGAACACCAAACCATAGCAGCAGTTATTTTTGAGGTGTAGAATTGTTTGTGAGCGGGTGACCGTTTCCAGGCACAATGGTCACTTTGTGTCCCTGTTTTTCTAGGTACTATGGGCGATGTTGGCCATAACATCCGGTGTTAGACTGGGAGCGAGCAGAATGCTATGGCGCTTCTGAGGAGGGCGTTGTTGCGTATGATGTTAGTGTTGACTGGTGCATTGGTGACCGATGGCACTCTGTGTTTGTAGATGAAGAGGATCTGGGTGATTGCAGGGTCATCCTAGGTAGCCTATGTGGTGTCTGTAAAGGATGGTTTCTGACCCCCAGCCCTCTGAAAGGCAAGTTGAGAGGCCAATAGTATCTTTGTGTGGGTGGTCAGTTGGGTGGGGGAAACGCAGGTGGGGCAGGCAGGGGGTTTAAAATCAGAGTAGCAGAGAAGGCGGTTTGATATGGGGCACATATGGGCAGACAGAAGGCGTGGGGACCTTAGCACAAAACATGAGCGTCTGCCGGGCAGGGCAGTGCCAGCCTTAGTGTTATTGTGTAGTTTTTGTAGTCTGTTTTCTGTGTCCCATGTGATATCTTAATCAAGTCTTGATGTCTCCGTTGTCCCATGTGCGTGGTGGGCGCATCGGTAGCAATACCGAGGGTCTCGTGAGCCTCTGCTCATCAGAGTAATGCTAACTGAGCGTGTCCTTTCTTGCATTTTAAGTCTGATAGATGGATCTATCTTGAGTGTATCGCATATCAGAAGTTTATGGACGGTCATCTTTTTGCGGTGGTGATTAAGGTGGTGTCAGCATCAGCGCTCGAGAGCGGTCTGTTTTCCCCGATCCCTTTTCTGGGACTGCTTCCCTGTGTCTTTATGTTCTTAGGTGTTAAAGCCTGGCTTCTCGTGCATCCATCGTCCAAGTTGCAGACTTAGATTTTTATGATGGGTGACGGAGTCTGAATTTTCTGGGGCTGCCGTAGATTGTTTGTTGCAGCCCCGACTGTCTTGTAGCCTGATGGCATCTGTGGGCCGGAGTCACTTTTCTTGCCGAGACTGTTTTGGTGAAGGCTGTAAAGCCGGTATCAGAGCCAGCAGCCCTTGGCAGCAGGCGACAACAGTAATTTGCTTAGTGTTTTGCGGGTGCCTAGGGGATGACTGGAGCCATCTGGGAGTGGCAGCTAAAGTGCTAGTCGAGCAGATAAAATCTCAAAGGTGTTAAAGCATGTCTGTTTGATAGATACATGTTGTTTAATGGCAGGCTGCAGTTGGACTCTAGATGGTGTTCCTAAATAGAAACAAGATCTCTGGAAATGTTAAGCTATTGCTCTGCACCCTGGTGCGTCATTCAATGTTACTGTTTATGCAGGTGGAGAGGGACGAGCCGCACACCACGGGGTGACGGAGGAGAGCGGAGCGCTGTAAGAAGATGGGTCGGCCTGTGGTGTCAGAGGCAAGATTTGACTGGTGGCTATACAACTAGAATGTGGTTTAGCTTTTTGGTTTTGTTCTGAAGGTGTGAAGCGACGTGGGATATAGGCACTGGAGTTGAGTCGGGCATAGTAAGCAATGAGTAGTGGGCTGAAGTAGCTGTTAGTTGTCAGATGTCATATTGTTAGTTAAGTCATAAGTGTCCCGAATTGTTTCACTTCCACAGGCGGTACCTGCATCTCAATACAGCAGTCTGAAAATGGCAGAGGCAGCACAGGCAACTGGCTGAGGTAAAGGTGCGGGAGATGAGTATTGGTGCGCGTGCGCTCTCATCTTGGGCAGTATCTCAGCATGTGTCATTGAGTTTTATTTTGGCAGGTGATGCACTTAGGGTCAGAGGAGCAAAGCAGCACCTTGACAAGCGGTCCCAGAAAGCGAGGCGTGAGTCAGCTGGGTTGGCATCTGAGAGCGAAGTATCCTGCAGCAATTAAGTGAAGCTTTCACCTTCAGTTTTGTAGGTGCTGTGCGGGCTGCCTTTAGAATTGCGTAAGGATTTGAGGTGAGATGGGTAGTAGAGAGGAGGAGCACGGGACAGGTGATGTCTCACAAGCAGAATGGTATTTTTGTCTTTTGCAATCTTAGGTGCCACAAGTAATGTCAGCCGCAGCCTTGGACTCTGGAATTGGCGGGGAGCGGGCGAGCGGAACCCCATGACGTGACTGAGAATGAGGGTGTTATGCAAGATGTTGGCATCTACAGTCATGATCCTTACTGCTGGTGTACTACAAAGCTAAGTTGGGGCTCCAGTGCCGGAGAGGGATTGCGGGAGCAAGGGGATGGGGTTGGCGATTGCCTGATGGGTTTTTACAGGTAGTGTAGGGCTGGGGCCTGTCCGGGCAGTGTCCCTTTTGGGCAGGTAAAGGGAGGCAGCTCCTCTTGGGCGTGATGCTAGAGTGTGCCGGGCAGGGCGGTTCCAGCCTGCATGTGTTGTCATTTGTGTGGTCTGTGTTCTGTGTCTTAGGCCTTCCTTGGGTCTCGACGCCCACGTTACTCTTTGCGCTCGAGGAGCACGGCATGTGCCTGGGGTGCCATCTCTAGGGTCCCGAACACCTGTACTCATTGGCATAGCGCCCATCGGGCGCTTGTTTTCTTGCGTGACGAGCTTAAAGTGCACATCTGTCTGGCTTCTTGGGAGTTTCCGCACGGCCCTCTTCTGCGACGTCCCTCCCGGCTGCGTGAGCCGCTCCGCTCTCTACGCGTTCATTTTTCATGGACTCGGGTTTCTTCCCCGCATCCTTAAGTTCTTAGGTCTCGCCGGCCGGCTTCTTGCGTGTACATCCTATCAGTTCTGAGAGTAACTTCTCGTCGTGGGCCATGATGTTCTGCTCTTTCTCTGGGGTTGCCGTAGAGCTGCCTCATGTCACCGTCACAGTCCCGACGGTCGTCTTGCCTGATGGCGTCTTCTGTCCGGGTGTCGTTCTTCTTGCCGAGAGTTTTCTCTTGGCTTTGAGGTGCATCGTTTGTAGCGTTCCGTGCAGTGTCGGTGTGTGCTTGTGTGTCAGTATGTTGGTATGCCTAGATGGTGGGCACAAAGGTCGTACGGCCGTCTCGGACGCAGTAGCTGTTGGCGGGTTGTGTGGTCAGCTCTTTCAACAGTGTTTTATAGGGATGAGCCCAGGTGAGCGGGAGGGTCTCTTCAGGGGTAATAAAGCAGATAAAATCTGAAAGGCTTGTACGGGTGGGGCTTAAAGGTTGTGGGTTGGTGTGGGTTTTTTTAGTGGCGGGATGTATAGTGGGATTCTAGATGGCATTCCTAAATGGAAAGGAGACCTCTGGACTTGTTCCCCTATCACTCTGCAACTGGGTGACTAGTTTGACACTTTTGTTTTTGCAGATGCAGAGGGACCAGCTGCCCGGCAAAGGGCGATGGAGGAGAGAGGGGCGGATCGCCGTAAGAAGGTGGGTTGGTGTGTCGTATTAGAGGGAAGATGTGACTGGTGGCTATATGATTAATTTACGGTTTTGTGTTTTTGTTTTTTTTTCCTTTTTTAATTTGAAGGTGCAAATCGAGGAGCGATGTGGGATATGGGCATGGGAGCTGACTTGGGTGGGGTGAGCGGGTGAGCACTGATTGGTGGGCTGAAGTAGTGGTTATTTTTCAGGTGTTGAATTGCTGGTGAAGTCATAAGCAACCCATGTTGTTTGGGCCTTACAGGTGGCGCACCAACCTTGGTGTGGTGCCCCAAGCTGATGGAGGCCAGGGGCGGCGAGCTGTTCAGGTAAAGGAGTGCAAGACAGGGATTGGTGCAGGTGGGCTGCGGTTTCGGGCCGTATCTCCTCATGTGCCTTTTTGCTTGGTTGTTTTGCAGGTGCTGCTCTATGGGGCCCTGCTGCTGCCAAGAGGTCCGAGCAGGTGAGGCAGTTGTGGGCCAGGTCGGTGTCTGATGGGAAAGTATTATATGGCGACTCATTGCAGAGTTTTGCTCTGGTTTTGCAGGTCCTGTTTGGGCTGCCTTTGGCATTGGAGGAGCGTTTGAGGTGAGCTGGGTAGTACAGGGGAGGAGCATGGGGCTGGTGATTTCTGGCAAGCACAATGGTAACTTTTTGTCGGTATCCTAGGCATCAGAAGCGACAATGGCTGTGGCGTCGGACTCTGGAATCGGCGGGGAGCGGGTGAGCGGAACCCCACGGCGCGTCTGAGGTGGGAGATGTTGTGGGAAGGGTCCCTGTGGATCGATGTGCTGCTGACTGACGGCAGCATTACGTGTGGATTGGCTTGTCTTTGCAGATGATGAAGAGGAACCTGGATTCATCCAGTGGGCTGGCTGTGGTTTCCCTTGTTGAGGATGGGTTCAGACTTCCGGCCCTCCTAAAGCTAAGTTGGGGCACCAGCACGGCACCAAGGGAGGGTGGGGACTGGGTTGGTGATTGCCTAAAGAGGTTTTAAAGACAGTGTAGGGCAGGGGGCTGTCCAGGGACAGTCCCCCTTGGGCAGTTAAAGGGAGCAGGTTACTTATCAGCATGATGTTAGCGTGAACCGGGCAGGGCAGTTCCAGCCTGTGTCTGTTGTTGTGTAGTTTGTGAGGTCTGTCTTCTGTGTCTTAGGCCTTCTGCAGGTCTTGATGTCCTCTTTGTGCTCGAGGAGCACAGCGCACGCCTCCGGCGCTATCCCTAGGATCTTGAATGCCTGTACTCGTTGGCATAGCGCCAATCAGGCACTTTTTCCTTGTGTTACAAGTTCAAAGCGTGGATTGGTCTTGTGTCTCGGAAGTTTCTGGACGGTCATCTCTTGCGGCATCTTTCCCGGCTGTGTGAGCAGTTCTGCTCTCTAGCTGTCTGTTTTCACGGACTGGGTTTTCTTGCCTGCATCCTTACGTTCTCATGTCTTGAGGCCAGGCTTCTTGTGTGTACATCCTCTCTGTTTTGAGAATAACTTCTTGTCATGGGCCATGATGTCCTACTCTTTCTGGGGTTGCCACAGAGCCTCTTCACATCACTGTCATGGTCCCATGCATTGTCTTGCCAAATGGCGTCTTCCGTTCAGGTGTCATTCTTGCTGAGAGTTTTCTCTCCAGTTTGAGGCACATTTTTTTTTTAGGGTTCCATGTAGTGTTGGTCTGTGCGTGTGTGTGGCTTGGAGCTGCCCTGCCTGGGGGGTGTAGAGTCAGGGGGAGGTGGAATAGCCATAAGAGTCTATGGTTAATACGTTGATATGCCTAGACTGTTGAGGCAATGGTTGTACGGTCATCTAGGTCTCAGTGGCTGTTGGCAGGCTGTGTGGACAGCTCTTTCGATAATTTTTTTATGGGGATGAGCTGAGCCATGTGGGAGGTGCTGTTCAGGGGTAGTGAAGGAAATTGAATCTCAAAGGCATTAAGGCTTGTATGTGTACGGCTTAATGTTTGATTTATAAAATTTGTTTAATGGTAGGAAGTATAGTTGGATTCTAGATGGTGTTCTTACATGGACAGAAGTCCTCTGCAATTGTTAGGCTATCGCTCTGCATCTGGGTGACTCATTCAATATCATTTTTGCAGATGCAGAGGAATGAGCGGAGCACTAGAAGCAGGAGGGTTGGTGCGTGGTATTAGAGGAAAGATGTGACTGATGGCTATATGACTACATTATGGTATTTCTATTTTTTAATTTGAAGGGGCAAAGGGAGGAGCAATATGGGATATGGGCACTGGAGCTGACTCGGCCAAGGTGAGTGGTGATTGGCGGGCTGAAGTAGCAGTTATTTTTCAGGTGGTGTATTGCTGGTGAAGTTGTAAGCAACCCTTGTTGTTTGTGTTTTACAGGTGGTGCGCAAGCTTCAATGTGGCAACCCAAAATGATGGAGGCTGGACAGCTGAGTGGTGGAGGTCAATGAGAGGGTGATAGGAATCATTGTGGGCAGGCTGCAGTTTTGGGCAGTATCTCAGCATGTGCTTTTTTGCTTGGGTTTTTGCAGGTGCCGCACACAGGCTCGAAGGGGCGATGCTGCCACATGCTGACGAAGGGGTCCGAGAAGGTGAGGCGGTTTGGGCCAGGTTGGTGTCTAATAGCGAAGTATTACATGGCAATGCAGTGAAGTGTTTCTCTGTGATCTTGCAGGCGCCATGCGGGCAGCCTTTGGAATTGGATGAGCATTTGAGGTGAGCTGGTAGCAGAGAGGAGGAGCATGGGACTGGTGATTTCTCACAAATGCAATGTTAACCTTGTGTGTCTTTGGTATCTTACGTGCCACAAGTAATGGTGGCTGCAGCATCCGACTCTGGAATTGGCATGGAGCAGGCAAGTTCAATGCCACGGCTCTTGTGCGGATGAGGGTGTTGTGGAAGAGAGCGGTGTCTACTGTCATGATGCTTACTGCTGGTATGCTGTTTTGTATTTTTTTTTTTTCAGATACTGAAGAGGAACCCGGTGACTGCAGGAAAATATCAGCTACCCAATGTGTTTTTTGTCAAGGATGGATTCAGACCCCCGGCCCTCTCAAAGCTAAGTTGAGGGACGATGGCTGGGGAGGGGGCAAGGAGACAAGGCTGCCAACTGCAGGAAGGTGCATTTAAAGTTACTTAGGGCAAAGGGCTGTCCCAGGACCGTCCCCCTTGGGCAGATAAAGGGAGCAGGTTACTTATCAGCGTGATGCTAGTGTGTGCTGGGCAGGGCAGTTCCAGCCTGTGTCTGTTGTTGTGTAGTTTGTGTGGTCTGTCTTCTGTGTCTTAGGCCTTCTGCAGGTCTCTGTCCTCTTTGTGCTCGAGGAGCACAGCACATGCCTCAAGCACCATCCCTAGGATCTTGAATGCCTGTACTCATTGGTGTAGCGCCAATAGGGCACCTTTTCCTTGTGTTACAAGCTGAAAGCGTGGATCGGTCTTGTGTCTCGAAGCTTCCAGACGGTCATCTTTTGTGGCATCCTTCCCGTCTGTGTGAGCAGCTCTGCTCTATAGCCATATGTTTTCGTGGACTGGGATTGTTTCCCTGCATCTTTACGTTCTCAGGTCTTGAGGCCAGGCTTCTTGTGTGTACATCCTCTCATTTTTCAGAGCAACTCCTTGTCACGGATCATGATGCTCTACTGTCTCTGGGGTTGCCCCAGAGCCTCCTCACGTCACCGTCACAGTCCCGCAGGTTGTCTTGCCTGATGATGTCTTCCATCTGGGTCTCATTCTTCTTGCTGAGATTTTTCTCTCATCTTTGAGGCATGCAGTTTAGTGTTGTGTAGTGTTGGTCTGTGCACGTATGTGGCTTGGAGCTGTCCTGCCTGGGGTTGTAGAGTCGGGTATAGGTGGAATAGCCGTAAGAGTCTACGGTTAATATGTTGATGTGCCTAGACCGTTGAGACAACGGCTGTACAGTCATCTAGGTCTCAGTGGCTGTTGGCAGGCTGTGTGGACAGCTCTTTTGATGATGTTATATGGGGATGAGCTGAGCCATGTGGGAATGGCTGTTCAGGGGTAGTGAAGCAGATTGAGTCTCAAAGGTGTTAAGGCTTATATGTGTAGGGGTAAATGTTTGACTTCTAAATTTTGTTTAATGAGAGTATGTATAGTCGGATTCTAGATAGTATTCCTACGTTGAAACAAGTCCTCTGGAATTGTTAAGCTATTGCTCTGCATCTGGGTGAATCATTCAATATTGTTTTTGCAGATGCAGAAGGATGAGCTGTGCAGGGTGATGGTCAAGAGGCGAGCGGAGCACTAGAAAAAGGTGGGTTGGTGGGTGGTATTAGAGGGAAGATGTGACTGGTGGCTATATGACTACATTATGGTATTTCTATTTTTCTTTTAATTTGAAGGTGTAAAGGGAGGAGCAATGTGTGATATGGGCACTGGAGCTGACTCGGGCAGGTGAGCAGTGATTGGTGGGCTTAAGTAGCGGTTGTGTTTCAGGTGGTGTATTGCTGGTGAAGTTCTAAGCAACCCTTGTTGTTTGTGTTTTACAGGTGGTGCACAAACCTTAAGTGGCAACCGAAGCTGATGGAGGCTGGGTGGGTGAGCTGTCAAGGTAAAGGAGGGAGAGACACGAATCGGTGTGGGCAGGCTGCAGTTTTGGGCAGTATCTCAGCATGTGCCTTTTTGCTTCGGTTTCTGCAGGTGCCGTACGCAGGCTCGGAGGGGCGATGTTGCCGCATGCTGACGAGGGGTCCGAGAAGGTGAGGCGGTTGTGGGCTGGGTTGGTGTCTAATAGCGAAGTATTGCATGGCAACTCAGTGAAGTGTTTCTCTATGATCTTGCAAGGTAGTCGAGCGGGTTGAATCTTGAATTTGCCTTAACTTGTCTATGTGGGGCTTAATCTCTGATGTGTTTTTTTTCTATCTGCAGTTAGAAGGCATATGCAAAAACAAGACAGGCTTTTAGTCCTCTCAAGCTATTGGTCAGCATCCAGGTGACTTGCTTTACATGGTTTGATTAGCACAGTCTGTTTGGGTGGAGGTTGTCTGGGCTGGTTTTTTGTATAGCCAGTAGGTATTGCTAACCAGGGTGTACAGTCCCTTTTGTAGTTTTTTGCAGGTGCCCCAGGGTGATTCGGATCCCTGGAGAAAATTCTCAAGCGTGTCTTGCCAGAGTGTCCAAATCGAGGTGAAGAAAAATCAAAGTGAAGAAGGAGCAGGCCCGGTGAATGTAGTGAAGCATCTTCCCTGGCTTGCTCTTAAGAAGGCTGAAACTTTGGAGTTGTACGGAATGGCAATGTTGCTTTGAGGTGTGTGGCGAGACAGTTCTGGGGATGGGTCTAGAATGGGAGCAATATGGCATCATGGCAGGTGGGTGGTGAAACAATGGTGTTTTGAGTGAGGGGTGGAGCAAGTGGTTGTTGAATGAGTGTTAGTTTTTGAATGTGCCTAGCCTTGTATGTGTGAAGTTTTTTATTGCAGGTTGTATTTAATGTTGAGAGTAATTTTTTTTTTAATTATAATAAAAAAAAACCCAGCTGGGGCATTTCTTTTTTTTCCCCTGGCTGAGTGTTTGTTTTTTTTTTCCCTTGGTCCCGGCCGCTCTGCAAGGTGATGTTCATCGCCAATGTTTGGGCAGAGGTCAGGCTTGGGCCGGGGTTTTTGCAGGCAGGGTGATTTTTGAGGCCTCTGGGAATGCTGTTCCCGGGGAGCGGTGCAGACATGGGGTGATGTCCCATTGTGGCAGGCTGGCCGCAGAATGGATCGGCGAGAGCGAGGGGTAGCTTGTGTGGTGGCTGAATGAGTGGTGTGTTTTGAATGTATAAACCTTGTTTGATTATGTGGTGGTTTTTTATGTTTCTCTGCAGGTTGTGTGGAGTTGACATTTTTTTTTTTTGTTCAGAGAGTTACAAAAAAATATAATAAAACCTAGACAGGGGATTCCCCCCCCCCTGGCTGGGTGTGTGTGTGTTGGGTGTGTGTGCTGTATTCTCCCCCCACCCTAGTCCCAGAAACACTGTAAGGGAGTTCATTGCCAATGTTTGGGTGGAGGTTGGGCTTGGGCTGAAGTTTTTGCAAGGAGGATGGTTTTTCTAGGCCTCTGGGAACACCGGTCCTGGGGAGCGCTGTCCTGGAATGTGGCATTTGCCTGTCATTGTATGTTGTGTAGTGAATGGTCATGGGAAGATGATTGATGATCATGCAGTTGAAGGGTGTGGGGAATCAGTGTTGAAGAGGACCAGCTTGTGAAGCAGGTGGGCTAAACTTTATTGTTTAGTGTTAGGATTGTAAATTCTTTTGAGGGGCTTTGTAGTTTCTAATGTAATGACGCTTTATGATTTTTTTTTGTTTTTGTGTGCAGGCATGGAAGTAGGGGGCCCATTGAGATGAGTGGAGCTCGGTCACTTTCTGCCTAGGAATACAAATTGTGGAGATGATGTCACCTCGAAGAGGCAAACTTAGAAATATAAAGCAATAGACTGAGAATGTAGTGGGAGGGAGAAACGTGGAAAAGACTACTAGCTAGAGAATCACAGGTACTAAATACTTGCGCTGACTCGAAAGGTAATGATGAATTTTTGAGGTCAAATGCATTTTCAAAAATAATGAGTGAGAAGTGATGAAATGTAATTTGTAGGAAGTATTTGATCAACTTGAGAGTAATTTTTGTCTCTAGTAAAAGTATATTGTAGAATTAAAATGTAAAAAATGATATGGGAAAACTTACTGGAAATAGCAATGGACCAATTTAAACATAAAAATTAGTAAAAAAAAATTACAGGCAGTAATGTATCCCTATTGGAATCGCAGTAAAAACTGAAATAACAAATGAAAGTACAAAACTAAGTGGGTGTTGTTAATACCTATGGTTAAAGATTGCCAATTGGAGGGTGCTGTGGTGGGGAATTGTTACGGGCATTGACAGCTCTTGCTTGAGGACTATTGTGGCAATAATGTTTGTATGTGATAATTTAAGTGAGAATTAGTCATTAGAGGGAGAGTTGTCAATACCTATAGATAAACGTAACTCTTGACAGGTTAAAAGAAAGCATGTGCATTACTGGCTCCTAAGTATATTTAACCTTTACACAATTACAAATAGTTTTTGAAATTACTTTGAGTAGTTTTGAAGAAATGTAGAATACTACTTGGGCATAAATGATGTCCAATTGAACCACTGATGTTAATGGGACACTAGCAGGCATGAATTGTGTCTGAGTAGTATCATAAGGAAAATATCAAACTAGGCAGTAAAGATGGAATGCTAATATGGCTGTGTTTAATTACCTTAATTGCAGCAAGAGCTAATTATAGTAGTTAAACAACTCCTTAATAGGGTTCTAAGGTATCTTAAAAGAAAGTGATTGCAATAAAGTTTAAATAAAGTTTTCTTTGATCTGTTTTGTGTCTCCTGTGGTTTTTTTTGTGTCTGTGTTTTTGGGTTTTTTTCTGTCTGTAGGGTTTTTTTCTGTGTCTGTCCGATGTCTCATGATTTGGTTGTCTCTCCGGTTTTTGTCATTGATGTAGTTTTGTCTTTGATTTTGTTGTGTCTCTCTTTCTGTCTTTGTGTGGGGTTTTTTTTTTTGTTTCATGTGTGGTTAGAGGAGGGAGTTATCTGTATTGGTCTTTAGGGGTTGTGGTGTTTTTTTTTTTTGCATGCATTAGTGTTGGTCTTGGTCTTTGGGGGTTTTGGTTTTATTGTGTGCATCAGTCTTGGTCTTTGGTGGTTGTGTGGTTGTTTTTTTTTATGCATGTTGGTATTGGTCTTTAGGGGTTGTGGGTTTTTTGTGCACATCAGTCTTGGTGTTTGGGCTTGTGTAGTTTTTTTTTGTGTGTTTGCTATTTAAAATGTAAATAGCAGCAGTAGAAAATGGCATGCTTCCTGGAGGACTTCCGGACCATAGAGACAGACTTCCGGACCATAGAGTACAGCCGGAGGACTTCCGGACCATAGAGACGACCGTCGGGACCATAGAGTACAGCCGGAGGACTTCCGGACCATAGAGACGAACGTCGGGACCATAGAGTACAGCCGGAGGACTTCCGGACCATAGAGACGAATGGCGGGACCATAGAGTACAGCGGAGGACTTCCGGACCATAGAGACAGACTTCCGGACCATAGAGTACAGACGGAGGACTTCCGGACCATAGAGTACAGACGGAGGACTTCCGGACCATAGAGACCGACTTCCGGACCATAGAGTGCAGCCGGAGGACTTCCGGACCACTGAGACGAACGTTGGGACCATAGAGTGCAGTGGGAGGACTTCCGGACCATAGAGACGAACGTTGGGACAATAGAGTACAGCCGGAGGACTTCCGGACCATAGAGACCGACTTCCGGACCATAGAGTACAATACCGGAAGTTCGTCTCTGTAGTCCGGAAGTCCTCCCACGCCACCGGAAGTTCTCCAGCAAACCCGGAAGTCACCGTAATTCCACCGGAAATGCACTTTTACGACCTCAAAACAACCCGGAACAATCAAAATGAAGCGGAAGCAAAGAACACGAGGCCAGAAGTCGCACTTATAACACCGGAAGTCACTATAACTACACAGAAGTCATACATAAAAATCGGAAATACACTAAAAATCACCGGAAGTAGCACACACATGACTGGAGA